>NC_136958.1:18312830-18520330 GCF_032717465.1 Coenobita brevimanus
GAGTGGGAGGTGTGAAATGTGTAAGATCGGGAGTGAATGGGCGAGGAAGATGCAAGGAAGGAGTTGCTTTGTTGATGAATGAGGTGTGACAGAGTGGAATGAGAGACTACAAATGTGTCAGCTCGAGGTGTATGTATGTCAAGTTCAAGTTTGAGAAGGTGAAAGTGGCAGTAATTGTAGCATATGAACCGTGTGAGGACAGGAGTGAGAAAGAAAGACAGGTTTTGGGATGAGCTGGATGAAGTAGCGGGAGAAATGCTTAGGAGCTACAAGGTGATCGTAATGGGGGATATGAATGGAAGAGTAGGCATTGGTCCTGAGGATGACATAATGGGTTGTTTTGGATTACCAGGAGAAAATGATAATGGGAAGAGACTAAAGAATATGTTTCAGGAGAGGAGGTTGCGCATTTGTAACTAATATCTCAAACACAAAGATGCACATACATATACATGGTATTGAGGGAACAGCGATCATGCTGAAAGAAGCCTGATTGATTACGTCCTCGCAGAGAGGTCAATGATGGGAATGGCTGCTGATACGAGGGCCGTGAGAGGACGATGTGGAGATCTGTCAGATCATACGATTGTGGTATGCAAGATCAAGCTGAGAGGAGTGAGGTGGATCAGGAGAGAGAGGAGCAATCAAGGAGAAAGACTGAAAGATGGGAAGCTGAGGATGAAAGAAATGGCAGATGATTCCTGGACCAAAGTAGAGGAGGAGTTAGAATCAGTGAACTGGAATGAAATGGATCTTGACAGCCTGTGAAATTGCTTAGTTAGGAATGCTAAAGTGGTGTGTGGTGTGGCAAGAGTAACAACAAAGAAGAAAGGTACGGCATGGTGGGATGACGAGGTTCAGAGAGCAATGGAGGAAAAGAGGAAGAAGTGGCTAAAGTGGTTACAGGACAAGGATTCAGTTGATAAAAGAACTGAATATATTCAGAGTAAGAACCATGTAAAGAGACTAGTGAAGAGGAAAAAAAAAAGGAGGTAAATGATGATCAGCGGAGAAAAATGAATGTGAACTACTCTGAAAATAGGAAGTTATTCTGGAAAGAGGTGCATGAATGTAAAAGTGAAAGCAGAAAGAAATGTGATTGAGTGAAGGACGTACCTGGCAGCTTATTACCCCATGGGGATTAAGTAAGGATTAGATGGAAAGAATGTTTTAAAAGGCTGATGAATGGGAATAGAGAAAGCACAGCTGCTGTAAACATGATTGGTTGGGGGGGCGGGTGCAGAGAAGGAATGCAGTGCCAGGAGACGTGACACCCGCACAGCTGAAGAGTGCTGTGAAATGGCTGAAAAATGGGAAAGCAGCTGGGGTTGATGAGGTGTATGCAGAGATGCTTAAGTGTAGTGGAGAAAGTGGAATGAAGTGCTTGTTGGAGTTATGTAGGAAGGCATGGATGAGTGAAACTGTGCCTGCAGAGTGGAAAAAGGGTGTGATTGTACTCCATTACAAAAATAAAAGTGAACGAAGTAAATGCAAGAATTATCGTGGCATAAGTTTATTGAGTGTGGCAGGGAACGTATATGGAAGAATTATTATAGAGAAAGTAAGAGATCTCTCAGAAATCCTAGTGAGTGATGAACAGGGTGGCTTTAGGAGTGGCAGAGGATGTGTGGATCAAATATTAGCAGTAAGACAGATAGCATCGAAGGCTTGTGAGAAGGACCATAAGGTGTTTATGGTATTCATGGATCTGGAAAAAGCATACGACAAAGAAGACAGAGAAGGATTGTGAAAGTTTTGCTCATGTACGGTGTAGATGGTAAGCTGCTAGGTGCTGTCAAGAGATTTTATGATTGTAGTGAAGCATGTGTAAGGGTAAATGGGCATCTAAATGAATGGTTCATGATCGGTGTGGGCGTGCGACAAGGCTGTGTGATGTCCCCATGGTTGTTCAATATATATACGGATCGGGTGATGAAAGAAGTAAAAACACGACTAATGGAGAGGGGGATGGCTTTGGTAATGAATGGTGATGGATGGAATGTCTCAAATTTGTTGTATGCTGATGATGCAGTACTGCTTGCAAGTACTGGACGAGAACTTGCTAGGCTAGTGCAGAGTTTTGCTGAGGTCTGTGAGTGTCGTGCCTTGAAAGTAAATGTAGGAAAGAGTAAAGGGATGGTTATTGAGAGCGAAGGTGATGTGATGTTACAATGAATGGAGAGAGACTGGAATTGGTGAGAGAGTCCAAATACCTGGACACAGTGATAGAAAAATAGGAAAATGTGCAAAAGAAGTTGAAAGCAGAGTGACACAAGGAAGAAAAGTAGCTTGTGCAATGAAGGCCTTGATAAGAAACAGAGGCTTGAGTGTTGCAGCTGCACGAGGCTTTACATGAGGAAGTGCTAGTACCAACTTTAACATATGGCTGTGAGACTATGGTGTGGCTTGAAAATGGAAAGTCAGGAGTAAGAGCAGTGGAGATGGGACTGCTGAGGAATGTATGTGGGGTACAGAGGGTGGATAGGATACGAAATAATGTGATTCGTCAAAGATGTGGAGTAAGGAAGTCTGTGGACACCAGAATCAAAGAGAGTGTACTGAGATGGTATGGACATGTGGTGAAAATGGATAACAACAGAGTGGTGAAAAAAGGTATATCTGAGTGAATTTGAAGGAGGAAGGAGGCAAGGTAGGCCAATGAGAAGTTGGAGAGATATGGTGGATGAGTGTGTGAGGAAGAGAGGTTTGGAAGTCGGTGAGGCTAGGGAACTGACAAGAGATCAAGCTGGCTGGATGAATGTTGTGAGGAGAAGCGCATGATCAGGGATTTGGGACCCCTTTTTAACGTGGCAGCGTCTGGAATGACTCTATCGGATACATTTATGTTAAGCTACAGAACGTGGTGAACGTTTTTGGCGTATCCGATAGAGCCAGGATTCCGGGGGTTTGAATGATGAGTGAATGGAAGTGTGGCCCATTGGATTGGGCAAATTTGGGCTGTCTGGGCATTGCTACACCTCACCCTGCCCTAGGGTGGGAAAAAAGTTTCGGATGATGATGATGATGATGATGATGTATGTCTTACCTTTTACATCATTCTCTCTACCTACAACACTTAGCAAACATAACCCACTTTTTTTTTTTACTTAATTCGGCCACCTTATCACCTTTACTTCTAAATACAGTAAAACTAGTCCTTTTTCAATTTACTGGTGTCGCTTGGCTCATCTAGAATATATTTGCATTATCCTTTCAGATTCTGTTCCCTTTTTCATTTATATTTACTAGCATTCTTTCCCTTTTATCCATATTATTTCTCCACTTTCCCTACATTCATTCCAATGCTTCTGGGCAAAGCAGTTTTGTGTTCTCAGAATATTATGGTCATATTCCCCATACATTCATATACAAGTACTTCCTTCTATTTCCTCTTAAGCAGCCTTATAAAGCGCCTTGTGCACTCAACACATTATTTTTTCACTCACTTTTTTTTTTTACGTGTCCGACTGTAGGCAAAGGCTTCAGGGCCTATTTCTTGGGGGCAGTGGTCTATCCCAAGGCCCAGTAGTCCTCCTACACCTCCACATGTCAGCACTTGGACGCTAACACCCACCATCCATACTGAATACATGCTAGGACTGTCACATACAGGACTGATGTATTGGTATTAGCGGGGGTATTTTTGCGACATGTCGGCGGGTCATCTGGTAGATCAGGTAAGTCTGCTTTCAGGAAATTCAAATCCTTAAACTGTTCCCTGCCCCTGCTGGGATTCAATCCTGGGTCCATTAGGACTGCAGGCCGCCTCTCTACCGATTTAGCCACCGCCTTCCCCATGAATTCCTATCTTGCATCCATTCCGTCGATTTCTTGTCTCTTTCACTGCTTCTTTTCCTACTTGTACATTATATGGTACTAGTTCTTTCTAACTAAACGACAGCATTTTAAACCACACAAACGTCAGTATTTCATGTCAATCTCTTTTTGTGTGTTCCCCTCACATTTTCTGCATTCATCCATTCCTAATTATCTGACCTTCATTCCTTGTCAATCTTTTACTGATATTCATTTGTCACTGCTTTTATTTTTAGTTTTCTGCTTTTTATCTTTCATTCCAAACACCTTGTTCGCCTTTCATTTTCCATGACCCTTTCATTTTCACCTTGCATACCACAGTCAAATCCTCACTCGACTCCAATGTCAGTGACTCAGCCAAGAATCTTTCTCCCAACAGCCAGAGCATCAGACTTTCCATTAATATTCACCAAAGTCTCTGTGCCTCATGAGTATCTATGCAGTTCTTCATAATTATAATATGAATTATAAAATCCTATTCTTACACTTAATCTTCAACAGGCATCCCCTGTCATTTTCTCCTGGCTCATCAAAATTGGCCTAATACATAATATTCAGGACAAATACCAAGTCTTCCATTCAGTACTTCTTATAAAAAAGAAAAAGAAAAACGGTCGGCCGCATTATTATAACTTCGAGAGTGAAGACGTTGGCAAACACAGTCAGCAGTGTAGGTTTTTTATTTCCCTTGAGGGTTTCCGTTTTGATCATGCGGTCATATAAGCCAACTCCTCGGCATGCTTTAATAATAATTATGTAGGATAATATTGAGTCTGTGCGGCACGTCTTTCTTGACAGATTTATTTTCGGTATAGTATGTTAAAATTTTCATTTATATTAATTATTGCAGTGTATGTCTATCTTAAAAGATGAATATGACATTTAGAAAAATATGAAAGGCTCCAGAGCTTCTATTATTTACTACTTTATTTTACGATTATATCGGAGTCAAGAAGATATTTATAATTTCGAACATGATACGAATGACATTTACAAAATAAAAACCTCTCTCTCTCTCCCCATCTCTCTCTCTCTCTCTCTCTCTCTCTCTAGTTTTATATCTATTTATTTATCTATCTATCTATATACAGTATATCTCTCTCTCTCTCTCTCTCTCTCTCTCTCTCTCTCTCTCTCTCTCTCTATATATATATATATATATATATATATATATATATATATATATATATTTCTTCGAACCTGTTTCAGTCTTTTACCTCTTTTGATGGTTTCTCTGATCTGATACTTGTTTTTCTTTCTTTTTTCTTCCCTCTGTCTCTAGACGATAAATTTATTTAATTCCGTTCTTTCTGCCTTACCTTTCTTTGTTTTTACTTTCGTCTCCTTTCATCGTTTCATGACCTCGAGGGTAATTTTTGAATACTTGTTGGATTTGTTTGTATTAGCTTTCCCTTCTACCTCCACTGATTCTCCTATTACTTTTATACGCCTATCATTCAACTCACCAATGTCACACTCAACATAACTTAGAGCCTGAAATGTTCGTTGCTTCTTACTGAAAGGCTGCTTTGTGTTCGCTTACTTTTGGGGGGAATATCGTTATATTTTTAATCAGCTTCTTTCTTTCACTTCTGAAATTGAATCTGGCTGTGCATCCCACCATTCTGCGGTCACATCCTCTATTGACTTTGGTAACAGTGACATATATTATCGCGTTATTCTTAACTGCTATATAAAAGTCGATTTCATTATTTGTTTCTCCATTTGGACTTCTCCAGGCCAATCCCTTCTGTTCTATTGTGAAAAAGTATGTTCATCAATGTCATGTTAAACATTTTAGCAAAATCTATCACCATTTCATCTCCGCAAAATGGCACTAGCAAAGCAGCTAATTACAGTATATCGCTGAAAGACAAAAACGATGAAGTCATTGAATGCAGAGATAGGATGGAGATGAGAGGTGATGAATTTTTCAAAGAACTCTATGCATTAAAGATAACAATACCAATGGCAAACATTTCAACTGACACTAGCAAACTACCTGAGGTAACTCCAAACGATGTAAACATTTCTCTTATAAGTATATAAAGAGGGAAGGCCCCAGGAGAATATGTAATATTATCAGATTTACTGTCGGATGCACAAGTAGAAGTACAAAAAGGGTCGCCCACTTTTATTGAGTGCATAATGAGGAAGAAAATTCCCCAAACATGGTGTAAAACAGCAGTTATTTTGCTTTACAAAAATGGCCACTCAAAAGATCTTAGTCAGTATTGACCATTTAGCTTATTACCAGTTATTTATGAACTCTTCACTGAAGTCCTTACGAATAGAATAACAACAAATCTGGAGGAACACCAACCTCGTAAACAGGCAGGATTCCGAAGCGGGAATTTAACTACTGATCATCTACACACAATGCGTCTAATAACTGAGAAAAATACAGAATATAATGAGCCACTGTGCACAGGTTTGGTTGATTACCAAAAAGCTCTCTACTTAGTGGAGAAAAATAATTATAAATTCATTGTGGGAACAAGTAGATTGGAACATTTAAAACTGCTTGAAGATAAATATCAAGAGGAACTGCTATACTAAAATCACAAAAAGAGATGGAAAAAAACAAATAAGACCGAGAATGGCTTATGACAGGGAGATCCAATTTCACCAAATTTTTTTACAGCACGCCGAGAAAGTATTTTCAGAAAGACAGACTGGGTAGAGGGAGGTCTTTGTTCAGCAGTGGCCTTGAAATGGCTGATGATATACACAGTATATATATATATCTATATATCTATATATATATATATATATATATATAGATATATATATATATATATATATATATATATATATTAGTTATTATTTTTTCAAATCAAAGGTAACCTGTATCATAAATTGATGAACTTTTGTTTAAAAACAAAGAAAAAAGCCTTTATTCCTCTCAGTATAAAAAAAAAAAAAAAAAGACACCCCAAATCAAAAAATGGATTTCAGTATATTTAACGATACCACAAGCAAGTTTGATCACTTTCTTAATCTTTACACAGATTTTTTATAACTTTATATACTTCCAAAGAAGATTTTAGAACTGTTTAGAACTTTCTAGAACAGTTTGGGACGTTCTAGTATAGTTTACCATTGTTTAGAACATTCTAGAATAATCTAAATACTATAAAACGGGACTCAGTTTTCAGCATCTAACAGTTATCCTCGCAGTTTACAGGAGAACAGCCAGCAAAATAATTGCTTAGTGTCTATCTATCTATTGTCAGACGCCTTAATACCGAAAGGGGTGGCCACAAACAATTCAACTCCATGTCGCCCTGTCGCTCTCCATTTCACTGCCCTGCTCCCAGCTCACACACCCCTCTCTCATACACCTCTCCACTCCATCCCTCCATTTCATCGTTGGCCTCCCGCACCCTCTCCCACCCTCCACCTCACTCACATTCACTCTCCTCGTTAGTCTCTCGCTCTCCATCCTCTCCACACGGTCAAACCACCTCAGTGTGTTTCTCCTAACACTTCCTATCACATCCAAATACACACCACAACGATCCTTCACTTCCTCATTGGTCAACCTGTCTCTCCATGTGACTCCACATGCTCCTCTCAAATAACTCATTTCCACAGCTCTCACTCTTGACTTCTGTTCCTCCAACAAGGTCCAATCTTCACTTCCATACGTTAGAGTTGGTATCACAATACTGTCATGTAGTAACTTTTTCACTTCCATGCTCACTTCCCTGTTACTTATCACTGCTTTCAAGGAACCAGCAACCTTTCTTCTAATGAAGATTCTTCTAAAGACAACGTGCTACTCACCCTGCCCTAGGGAGGGAAAGGAGGTCCGGATTATATATATATATATATATATATATATATATATATATATATATATATATATATATATATATATATATATATATATATATATATATATATACTGTATGTGTGTGTGTGTGTGTGTGTGTGTGTGTGTAAATACGTACGGTATGTATGTATATACTGTATATGCTAAATCCAAAACAAACCTTCCAAATGATGAACATATGCGATGACTAGTTTCTAAGATGCTACCATGGTAGAAAAGCTTTGATGAGAGAAATATAGCTGAATGTTGCATAGTTTCTGGCAAATATGAGAATAAATTAACAATAACCTACGACCAATATTAATTTCATAAACTGTTAACCGAATTAATTGTTAACTAGTATCCTTCATACTGACATTCTTTGTATAGGCCTCCAATGTTAGGATGTAAGTTCAGCTGTGGTGAGGTGATAGGTCATGATATGTTAGACTGTCAGGTTCTTTTTTTGTTCTCTGTGGCCCTCCCTGCGCTGATGTGTTTTTAAGACTTCTGGCTCTAGCCTCATGCCTCACTGTCACTCTGAAGATTGTAATATATGAAAGGCCTTATTGTCTAATTTTTCTTTTCCCTTGTGGTCAGTTTATAAACATATCTATATCTCTCTAGCTCTCTATTATATATATATATATATATATATATATATATATATATATATATATATATATATATATATATATATATATATATATATATATATATATTGTTACGGAACAGAGAAGGATAATGTACACTTTAAGTGAGAATACTAAAAATCACTACTGTCCCGTAAAGTTCCAGGTTCAAAACAAAAGAGTTAGGTAAAATTACAAGTTAAAGTTTAATGCTCAAACTAACAACAAATCATTCAGGACTCATAAGAATAATGTAATGGCAAAAAACAGGTTAAATATATAGTTAACTGCAATAGCCTCTATTAGCACGAAATTAGCATGAGTAAATTTATCTAAGTCAGCCCTGATAAAATGAAAGACCAGATAATACTCAGTGAATGCAAGATATATTATTACAGATCCAAAATATTATTCATAAGGGCTGACACCCGAAACACATGAATCACAAAAACCTTACTAGGCCTAAGAATTAACACCTTACGCTACACAGTACAAGAAAAAATGCAATAACACTTATACTCAAATTACATAGCTGCTAGATGGTTGGAGACTTCCTGAGCACTCACAATAATAACAACTGTACAGGGGAGGACAGAGATGTGAACAAAATGAGGAGTAGATCTAAGTGGCAATTAATGTAGAGACTGAGCTCATTATATAGGGGCCGGCAGAGCTTGATACAACTTGTAAGAAGGACGCGCAAATGAAGCCATGGGGACAAAGAGTTGACAATCCTGCTCTGAACAACAGAAAGAACGACTTACTCTACGATAAGGGGAGAAGGGGGGGGAGTGAGGTAGAACACGCTCGTAATCAAACATGCAGCATACAGTACGTTAGAATTACACAAAGGATGATGAAATCATAGGCTATGTAACACCTCCATACAAAGAAAAAGAAATTTACAAAGGAAATTTCTTATTACTTTAAAACAATCTTTCTAAAGTCTAGATAAGCAATCTGCAATAACATTTTTTTTTCCCCTTGACATGTATGTCTAATGAATACTCCTGAAGAAGTAGACTCCATCTTGTCAGTCTCTGATTTTTATCTTTAAACTTACTAAGGAATTTCAGTGGGTTATGATCGGTATAAATGACTATGGGGTCAAAACCAGAACACAAATAAAATGAAAAATGCTGTAAACCCAAAATCAAGGCCAAAAGCTCTTTCTCAATAGTTGAGTAGTTCTTTTGAGGTGGAGTGAACTTCTTACTGTAATAAGATACAGGGTGTTCAATACCCTGATCATCCTCTTGCAGCAAAACAGCCCCAGCTCCTGTGTCACTTGCATCAACAGCCATCTTAAAAGGCTTAGCAAAATTTGGAGTAGCGAGCACTGGCTGACTTAATAGAATAGCTTTAAGTTTGTTGAAAGAGGATTCACAGTTATCGGTCCAGACAAATTTAACTCCCTTTTCAGTAGGTCTGTAAGTGGTGATACAAGAATTGAAAAGTTAAGAACAAATCTCCTGTAATAACCTACCATTCCCAAAAATCTTTGCAGCTCTTTCCTACTTTTAGGTCTGGGAAGATCACTTATAACCTGAACCTTAGCTGCTGGTGGTGCAACATGTCCATCACCAATTACATACCCAAGGTACTGAACTTTAGCTTGACCAAACTCACACTTTGATAAATTAGCTACAAGATTAGCCTGAACCAAACGCTCAAGAAATTTACTGACATGGCATAGGTGATCTTTCCAGTTGTCACTGAAGATTAATACATCATCAATATAAACAACACACCCTGCCAAACCCTCTGTTACAACATTCATGAGCTTCTGAAATGTGGCTGGTGCATTCTTCATACCACATGGCATTACAGAACATGCAAAAGTCTTTCCTAGTGTTACAAAACATGAGATCTCCCTAGCACGTTCAGTCATAGGTACTTGCCAGTATCCCTTTAACAAATCAAACTTACTTATGTACCTAGCCTTTCCGATCTTGTCTATGCAATCTTCCACGTGAGGGAGAGGGTAAGTGTCTGTTTTGGTTATCTGATTAACACGTCTGTAGTCAATGCAAAGCCGCTGTGACCCACCTGGCTTAGGGACTAGAGTGACAGGAGAACTCCACTCGCTCTGACAGGGCTCAATCATCTTGTGGTCCAACAGGTAGCCAAGCTCCTTCTGGATGAGAGGAACTTTCACTGGGTTCACACGGTAAGGAGGCAGTTTAATTGGCTTTGCGTCTCCAACATCGACATCATGCATCAACACAGTGGTTCTTCCTGGAGTGGCACGGAACACTTGCGGGTACTCCTGCAGTAATGCCGAAAACTCCTGCCTTTCCTCGGGAGCTAGATGAGAAAGCTTAGTCTGGAGATCATTCATGATATCAGGATTCTTCCCCAAACTATCACTCAGGCTCATGCTGCTTGGGAGAAATTCACTTGCAGACTCGGGTGGAACAGCTACAGTGCAGACTGGGTTATTTTCGTCCCGCCTGTGATATAACTATAGCATGTTGATGTGACAAAGTTGCTTGTTCTTTCTACGATCTGGTGTGGCGATGACATAGTTGACATCACTGAGTTTCTTCTCCACGAAATAAGGACCACTAAACTTGGCTTGAAAAGGTTGCCCATGCACTGGTAGCAGAATCAAAACCTGATCTCCTGGCTGAAAGTGGCGTAACCTGGACTTCTTATCATACCAAGTCTTCATCTTCTCCTGAGCAGCTCCTAAATTTTCTCTCGTCAGCTGTAAAGCAGTGGACAGCCTTTCTTTGAACTTCATCACATACTCCAGCAGGTTGACGTCATCTTCCTCCGACAGCCAGCATTCCTTGAGTAGCTTAAGGGGTCCTCTTACTTCATGGCCAAACAGTAGTTCAAAAGGTGAGAAGCCCAGTGATTCATTTGGAGATTCTCTTGCGGCAAATACAACGAATGGAAGACCTTTATCCCAGTCTTTCTGATGTTCCAAACAGTATTTCTTGAGCATCGATTTGAGTGTTTGATGATATCTCTCCAACGCTCCTTGGGTCTGGGGATGGTAAGCTGAAGACGTGATCTGGGTGATGCCCAACTCTTTCAGAGACTGCTTGAAAACATTTGACATGAAATTACTTCCCCGGTCGGACTGTACCTCCTTGGGCAGACCAAACTTTGTGAAGAACCCTGGCATTTCCTTAACCACGTTCTTTGCTGAGATATTTCTAAGTGGAATGGCTTCAGGATAACGAGTAGCCATATCAATCAGGGTCAACACATAAGAAAATCCTGAAGAAGTCTTAGGAAGAGGGGCCCACAATATCCACCAACACACGGGTGAATGGCGCTTCAAAAGGAGGAATGGGAACTAGAGGTGCAACCTTTTCGGTCTGATTACACTTCCCACAACTTGACAGGTGTGACAAGACTTACAATACCAGGAAACATCCCTGAAGATACCTGGCCAGTAGAAGTGTTTCAAAATGCGTGCCACAGTCTTCCTCACTCCAAGGTGTCCTGCCAAACTGGAATCATGAGCCACTCTAATGATATCCTGCCTACAAACACGAGGGATGACAACTTGATGTGCAACCTCCCATTCACAGTCGGCTGATGCTGTTGGGGGTCTCGACTTCCTCATAAGTACTCCTGACTTTATATAATAACAAGTAGAAGCACCAGCTGACTCACTGCAAGCAGAGTTAGCCAGACCTTTCAACTAAGGGTCAGCAACCTGCAACTCAACCAACTCTTGACGAGACAAATTATCAACACTACTGGGTACTGCCTCATCTGGTGAGTGGTCCAAATTAGCAAGAAAAGTGTCAGCTAGGATAACATCATCATCAGCATTATCCTCTAAGTCACCAGTAACTTTAGACTTATCCCTAGTGACAGCACATGCAGGGAGCACATCAGGGACATCACAATCCTGGGCCGCAGCCACTGGCTCACTAGATAACTGAGGAGCTGGACACACTTGACTTCCACCAATATCATTTCCAAGTAAGAAAGTTACACCTGACATTGGGAGTGTCTCAACCAACCCAACCATAACGGAACCATTAACAAAACCAGACTCTAAATTCACTCTGCACAGAGGGACAGAGGAGTAATTATTCCCTACACCTTGTAAGATTACAGTTTCATCAGAAGAATTAACATTAGAGCCTAGCACATTTACTTTTCTGAAATCTAGAGGTGAAGCTGGTATTTACTTCCTGAGAAACATCATCTTTATTCTCTTTCCTGTTACCTGTACTCTGAGTAGAGGCAACGTACTTACTCTAAGCTTTCCCTTTTTCTTTAGAATATCTCTTGTGAGTGAGAACATATTCATCAGCTAAAACTGCAGCATCAGACAAATTATCTATTCTTCTCTCATCAAGATATAGGCTTACATCTTTATAAATACACCTTTTGAAGTCCTCCAGCAAAATCATCTGCTTAAATTTGTCAAAATCAGAATCCACATTCTTAGAATTTAACCACTGCTCTAACAGATCTTCTTTAATTTTTGCATACTCGGCATGGGATTGTTTATCTTGCTTATAAGTTGTCCTAAATTTTACTCTATAGGCTTCAGGAACAAGCTCATAGGCCTTAAGAATCAAGCTCTTAACTACATCCTAATTATCAGATTGATCCTGAGGCAAAGATGCATAAGTTACTTGAGCTTTACAGGTGAGAACAGTTTGAAGGAGTACTGGCCAATACTTTTTGGGCCAATTAAAACCTGTAGCTACCCTCTCAAACAACTGAAAATACTTTGTTAAATCAGATTCATTAAAAGGAGGGACAAGTTTAACATTTTTAGCCATATCAAAATCATCAGAGCTAGATGATCCAGTTCCACCTTGTTTCATGCGATACTCATGGTCTGCCTGAATCCTAGCAATTTCAACTTGTGCCTCAGCCTCCTTAACACGAGCCTGAAACTCAGACTCCTTAGCATTTGCCTGAAATTCAGCCTCCTTAGCACGAGCCTCCTGCAGGGCTAGCTGTAACTTAGCTAATTCAATCTGCGTTTGCTCATTTGGAGGAGTTACATTAAACAAGTTTTCATTAATCATGTCAACAATTTGATCTTTAGAATGATGAGAGCGAACAGCAATTCCCAATTGTTGAGCAACAAGCTTAAGTTCATTCTTTGTTCTGTTTTCTACATCACACACTGTTTGCACATTTGACAAAAAATCTTTGGCTTCATCAAGAGTAGTAATAGTAGACATCATGAATAAATCACAGTCACAAAATATCAAACAGTATCCTTATGATAATATCCTGAATATCCTGATAAGAGGTCACCAAATTTATGTTACGGAACAGAGAAAGATAATGTACACTTTAAGTGAGAATACTAAAAATCACTACTGTCCCGTAAAGTTCCAGGTTCAAAACAAAAGAGTTAGGTAAAATTACAAGGTAAAGTTTAATGCTCAAACTAACAACAAAACATTCAGGACTCATAAGGATAATGTAATGGCAAAAAACAGGTTAAATATATGGTTTACTGCAATAGCCTCTATTAACACGAAATTAGCATGAGTAAATTTATCTAAGTCAGCCCAGATAAAATGAAATACCAGATAATACTCAGTGAATGCAAGATATATTATTACAGATACGAAATATTATGAACAATGGCTGACATGAAACTTTACATTAATCACAAAAACCTTACTAGGCCTAAGAATTAACACCTTATGCTACACAGTACAAAAAAAAAATTGCAATAACAGTTATACTCAAATTACACACCTGCTAGATGGTTGGAGACTTCCTGAGCACTCACAATAATAACAACTGTACAGGGGAGGACAGAGATGTGAACAAAATGAGGAGTAGATCTAAGTGGCAATTAATGTAGAGACTGAGCTCATTATATAGGGGCCGGCAGAGCTTGATACAACTTGTAAGAAGGACGCGCAAATGAAGCCATGGGGACAAAGAGTTGACAATCCTGCTCTGAACAACAGAAAGAACGACTTACTCTACGATAAGGGGAGAAGGGGGGGGAGTGAGGTAGAACACGCTCGTAATCAAACATGCAGCATACAGTACGTTAGAATTACACAAAGGATGATGAAATCATAGGCTATGTAACACCTCCCCACAAAGAAAAAGAAATTTACAAAGGAAATTTCTTATTACTCTAAAACAATCTGTCTAAAGTCTAGATAAGCAATCTGCAATAACATTTTCTTTCCCCTTGACATGTATGTCTAATGAATACTCCTGAAGAAGTAGACTCCATCTTGTCAATCTCTGATTTTTATCTTTAAACTTACTAAGGAATTTCAGTGGGTTATGATCGGTATAAATGACTATGGGGTCAAAACCAGAACACAAATAAAATGAAAAATGCTGTAAACCCAAAATCAAGGCCAAAAGCTCTTTCTCAATAGTTGAGTAGTTCTTTTGAGGTGGAGTGAACTTCTTACTGTAATAAGATACAGGGTGTTCAATACCCTGATCATCCTCTTGCAGCAAAACAGCCCCAGCTCCTGTGTCACTTGCATCAACAGCCATCTTAAAAGGCTTAGCAAAATTTGGAGTAGCGAGCACTGGCTGACTTAATAGAATAGCTTTAAGTTTGTTGAAAGAGGATTCACAGTTATCGGTCCAGACAAATTTAACTCCCTTTTCAGTAGGTCTGTAAGTGGTGATACAAGAATTGAAAAGTTAAGAACAAATCTCCTGTAATAACCTACCATTCCCAAAAATCTTTGTAGCTCTTTCCTACTACTTTTAGGTCTGGGAAGATCACTTATAACCTGAACCTTAGCTGCTGGTGGTGCAACATGTCCATCACCAATTACATACCCAAGGTACTGAACTTTAGCTTGACCAAACTCACACTTTGATAAATTAGCTACAAGATTAGCCTGAACCAAACGCTCAAGAAATTTACTGACATGGCATAGGTGATCTTTCCAGTTGTCACTGAAGATTAATACATCATCAATATAAACAACACACCCTGCCAAACCCTCTGTTACAACATTCATGAGCTTCTGAAATGTGGCTGGTGCATTCTTCATACCACATGGCATTACAGAACATGCAAAAGTCTTTCCTAGTGTTACAAAACATGAGATCTCCCTAGCACGTTCAGTCATAGGTACTTGCCAGTATCCCTTTAACAAATCAAACTTACTTATGTACCTAGCCTTTCCGATCTTGTCTATGCAATCTTCCACGTGAGGGAGAGGGTAAGTGTCTGTTTTGGTTATCTGATTAACACGTCTGTAGTCAATGCAAAGCCGCTGTGACCCACCTGGCTTAGGGACTAGAGTGACAGGAGAACTCCACTCGCTCTGACAGGGCTCAATCATCTTGTGGTCCAACAGGTAGCCAAGCTCCTTCTGGATGAGAGGAACTTTCACTGGGTTCACACGGTAAGGGTAAGGAGGCAGTTTAATTGGCTTTGCGTCTCCAACATCGACATCATGCATCAACACAGTGGTTCTTCCTGGAGTGGCACGGAACACTTGCGGGTACTCCTGCAGTAATGCCGAAAACTCCTGCCTTTCCTCGGGAGCTAGATGAGAAAGCTTAGTCTGGAGATCATTCATGATATCAGAATCTTCCCCAAACTATCACTCAGGCTCATGCTGCATGGGAGAGCTTCACTTGCAGACTCGGGTGGAACAGCTACAGTACAGACTGGGTTATTTTCGTCCTGCCTGTGATATAACTATAGCATGTTGATGTGACAAAGTTGCTTGTTCTTTCTACGATCTGGTGTGGCGATGACATAGTTGACATCACTGAGTTTCTTCTCCACGAAATAAGGACCACTAAACTTGGCTTGAAAAGGTTGCCCATGCACTGGTAGCAGAATCAAACCTGATCTCCTGGCTGAAAGTGGCGTAACCTGGACTTCTTATCATACCAAGTCTTCATCTTCTCCTGAGCAGCTCCTAAATTTTCTCTCGTCAGCTGTAAAGCAGTGGACAGCCTTTCTTTGAACTTCATCACATACTCCAGCAGGTTGACGTCATCTTCCTCCGACAGCCAGCATTCCTTGAGTAGCTTAAGGGTCCTCTTACTTCATGGCCAAACAGTAGTTCAAAAAGGTGAGAAGCCCAGTGATTCATTTGGAGATTCTCTCTTGCGGCAAATACAACGAATGGAAGACCTTTATCCCAGTCTTTCTGATGTTCCAAACAGTATTTCTTGAGCATCGATTTGAGTGTTTGATGATATCTCTCCAACGCTCCTTGGGTCTGGGGATGGTAAGCTGAAGACGTGATCTGGGTGATGCCCAACTCTTTCAGAGACTGCTTGAAAACATTTGACATGAAATTACTTCCCCGGTCGGACTGTACCTCCTTGGGCAGACCAAACTTTGTGAAGAACCCTGGCATTTCCTTAACCACGTTCTTTGCTGAGATATTTCTAAGTGGAATGGCTTCAGGATAACGAGTAGCCATATCAATCAGGGTCAACACATAAGAAAATCCTGAAGAAGTCTTAGGAAGAGGGCCCACAATATCCACCAACACACGGGTGAAAGGCGTCTCAAAAGGAGGAATGGGAACTAGAGGCGCAACCTTTTCGGTCTGATTACACTTCCCCACAACTTGACAGGTGTGACAAGACTTACAATACCAGGAAACATCCCTGAAGATACCTGGCCAGTAGAAGTGTTTCAAAATGCGTGCCACAGTCTTCCTCACTCCAAGGTGTCCTGCCAAACTGGAATCATGAGCCACTCTAATGATATCCTGCCTACAAACACGAGGGATGACAACTTGATGTGCAACCTCCCATTCACAGTCGGCTGATGCTGTTGGGGGTCTCGACTTCCTCATAAGTACTCCTGACTTTATATAATAACAAGTAGAAGCACCAGCTGACTCACTGCAAGCAGAGTTAGCCAGACCTTTCAACTAAGGGTCAGCAACCTGCAACTCAACCAACTCTTGACGAGACAAATTATCAACACTACTGGGTACTGCCTCATCTGGTGAGTGGTCCAAATTAGCAAGAAAAGTGTCAGCTAGGATAACATCATCATCAGCATTATCCTCTAAGTCACCAGTAACTTTAGACTTATCCCTAGTGACAGCACATGCAGGGAGCACATCAGGGACATCACAATCCTGGGCCGCAGCCACTGGCTCCACTAGATAACTGAGGAGATGTACACACTTGACTTCCACCAATATCATTTCCAAGTAAGAAAGTTACACCTGACATTGGGAGTGTCTCAACCAACCCAACCATAACGGAACCATTAACAAAACCAGACTCTAAATTCACTCTGCACAGAGGGACAGAGGAGTAATTATTCCCTACACCTTGTAAGATTACAGTTTCATCAGAAGAATTAACATTAGAGCCTAGCACATTTACTTTTCTGAAATCTAGAGGTGAAGCTGGTATTTACTTCCTGAGAAACATCATCTTTATTCTCTTTCCTGTTACCTGTACTCTGAGTAGAGGCAACGTACTTACTCTAAGCTTTCCCTTTTTCTTTAGAATATCTCTTGTGAGTGAGAACATATTCATCAGCTAAAACTGCAGCATCAGACAAATTATCTATTCTTCTCTCATCAAGATATAGGCTTACATCTTTATAAATACACCTTTTGAAGTCCTCCAGCAAAATCATCTGCTTAAATTTGTCAAAATCAGAATCCACATTCTTAGAATTTAACCACTGCTCTAACAGATCTTCTTTAATTTTTGCATACTCGGCATGGGATTGTTTATCTTGCTTATAAGTTGTCCTAAATTTTACTCTATAGGCTTCAGGAACAAGCTCATAGGCCTTAAGAATCAAGCTCTTAACTACATCCTAATTATCAGATTGATCCTGAGGCAAAGATGCATAAGTTACTTGAGCTTTACAGGTGAGAACAGTTTGAAGGAGTACTGGCCAATACTTTTTGGGCCAATTAAAACCTGTAGCTACCCTCTCAAACAACTGAAAATACTTTGTTAAATCAGATTCATTAAAAGGAGGGACAAGTTTAACATTTTTAGCCATATCAAAATCATCAGAGCTAGATGATCCAGTTCCACCTTGTTTCATGCGATACTCATGGTCTGCCTGAATCCTAGCAATTTCAACTTGTGCCTCAGCCTCCTTAACACGAGCCTGAAACTCAGACTCCTTAGCATTTGCCTGAAATTCAGCCTCCTAGCACGAGCCTCCTGCAGGGCTAGCTGTAACTTAGCTAATTCAATCTGCGTTTGCTCATTTGGAGGAGTTACATTAAACAAGTTTTCATTAATCATGTCAACAATTTGATCTTTAGAATGATGAGAGCGAACAGCAATTCCCAATTGTTGAGCAACAAGCTTAAGTTCATTCTTTGTTCTGTTTTCTACATCACACACTGTTTGCACATTTGACAAAAAAATCTTTGGCTTCATCAAGAGTAGTAATAGTAGACATCATGAATAAATCACAGTCACAAAATATCAAACAGTATCCTTATGATAATATCCTGAATATCCTGATAAGAGGTCACCAAATTTATGTTACGGAACAGAGAAAGATAATGTACACTTTAAGTGAGAATACTAAAAATCACTACTGTCCCGTAAAGTTCCAGGTTCAAAACAAAAGAGTTAGGTAAAATTACAAGGTAAAGTTTAATGCTCAAACTAACAACAAAACATTCAGGACTCATAAGGATAATGTAATGGCAAAAAAACAGGTTAAATATATGGTTTACTGCAATAGCCTCTATTAACACGAAATTAGCAAGAGTAAAAATTTATCTAAGTCAGCCCTGATAAAATGAAATACCAGATAATACTCAGTGAATGCAAGATATATTATTACAGATACGAAATATTATGAACAATGGCTGACATGAAACTTTACATTAATCACAAAAACCTTACTAGGCCTAAGAATTAACACCTTATGCTACACAGTACAAAAAAAAAATTGCAATAACAGTTATACTCAAATTACACACCTGCTAGATGGTTGGAGACTTCCTGAGCACTCACAATAATAACAACTGTACAGGGGAGGACAGAGATGTGAACAAAATGAGGAGTAGATCTAAGTGGCAATAATGCAGAGACTGAGCTCATTATATAGGGGCCGGCAGAGCTTGATACAACTTGTAAGAAGGACGCGCAAATGAAGCCATGGGGACAAAGAGTTGACAATCCTCCTCTGAACAACAGAAAAAACGACTTACTCTACCATAAGGGAGGAGGGGAGGAGTGAGGTAGAACACGCTCGTGATCAAACATGCAGCATACTGTACGTTAGAATTACACAAAGGATGATGAAATCATAGGCTATGTAACAATATATATATATATATATATATATATATATATATATATATATAGTGTTACATAGCCTATGATTTCATCATCCTTTGTATAATTCTAATATACAGTATGCCGTATGTTTGATCACGATTCGCCACGTGTTTTCAATAGTGACCAGGCTTGCGTGTTCTACCTCACTCCCGCCTTCTCCCCCTTATAATAGAGTAAGTCGTTCTTTCTGTTGTTCAGAGCAGGACTGTCAACTCTTCCTCCCCTATGCCTTCATTTCCGCGTCCTTCTTACAAGTTGAATCAAGCTCTGCCGGCCCCCTATGTAATGAGCTCAGTCTCTGCATTAGTTGCCACTTAGATCTACTCCTCATTTTGTTCACATCTCTGTCCTCCCCTGTATAGTGTATTATTATTTTTGAGAGTGCTCAGGAAGTCTCTAGCCATCTAGCTGCTGTATAATTTGAGTATAAGTGTTGTTACCATTTTTCTTGTACTGTATGGCCTAAGGCGTTAATTCGTAGGCCTGGTAAAGTTTTTGTGATTCATGTAGAGTTTTTGATGTCAGCCAGTATTCGTAATAATTTGTATATGTAATAATATTATATCTTACTTTAACTGAGCATTATACGGTTCTCTCATTTATCAGGGCTTAGATAAATTTGTTCTTGTTAAATTCGTGTTAATAGAGGCTATTGCAGTTAACCATATATGTAACCTATTTTGCCATTACATTATCCTTATGAGTCCTGAATGTTTAGTTATTAGTTTGAGCATTAAATTTCAACTTGTAATTTTACCTAAGTCTTTTGTTTTGAACCTGGAACTTTGCGGGACAGTAGTGATTTTAGTATTCTCACTTGAAGTGTTCATTATCTCACTCTGTTCCGTAACAATATATATATATATATATATATATATATATATATATATATATATATATATATATATATATATATATATATATATATATATATATATATATATATATATATATATATATATATATATATATATATATATATATATATATATGTGTGTGTGTGTGTGTGTGTGTGTGTGTGTGAGAGAGAGAGAGAGAGAGAGATGGCAGCATGTGAAAGTGAGAGAGGAAAGTGAGGAGAGAGGAAACTGAAGAGAGAAAACATAAAACTTTGAGACACAAAGTGCATAAGATGCTCATGGCTCGCCCTGGCATTTGAGAGATTAAACCAGAGGACAGAGAGAGAGAGAGAGAGAGAGAGAGAGAGAGAGAGAGATTCACTTCTTCAATACGACATCGGTTCTCTTACGGTGAATGAAAATGTAAGTGCCATATTAAGCATAAAAATACTTACCACCTCAACTGCAACATATCCACATAACTTCCTACTAACAAATCTAACATTATGCGCTCTTGCTAACCAGATATTATTACCGTTTGAAAGAGTGGGGGAAGAGATGGTTAGGTGGTGGGGAAAATGGTTTCCTGTTCGAAATCACGCCAATTTTAATCCAGGCTGAGACAAGATAGTTGTGATGATTGATATTTGGTTCAAACAGACTTTGCTGACGTGTTTACCTACCTACCAACAGTCCTGCGCATGTTCCTACCTCCTATAATATTTATCCTGTGTCTTTTATTTGGTGTGCCAAAAGTGAGGACGGTTCCTACTATCGTAAGTTTGTGCCTACTTATCTGAAGAACCCACAGCATGCCTGCCATTTTCTAGACATATCAACATACATATTTAACATATTGTTAATGTTCTTTAATTCTCATACATAGCCACCCGACCTACTAATGGTCTACAAGTACAGTTGGTAGAGAGTTGGCCTGCAGTCCTAACGGACCCGGGTTCAAATCCCACTGGGGCAGGGAACAGTTTAAAGGATTTGAATTTCATAAAATCAGACTTTACTGATCTACCAGAAGACCAGCCGACATGTCGTAAAAATACCCCCGCTAATACCAATACACCAGTCCTGTATGAGACAGCCCTAGTATGCATTCAGTATGGATGTTGGGTGTTAGCAACGAAGTGGTGACATGAAGAGGTTTGCGGTACGTAGGAGGACTACTGGCCCTTGAAAGCAGGCTGTGAAGCCTATGCCCAGAGTCGGTCACATAAAAAAAAAAAAACTTGTATTACTACCAGTAGTCCCACCAATTCTGCTACATAACGTACTATCGATACGGTGTACCAACACACCTACAAGATCAACAGACTAAGCTATCCACCACCTTAGCTTCTTACCAGTATTCCTGCCAAATTTCTACATACCGTATTATCGATGCCGTGTCTGTCGTGTGGAATGCCTGACGCGAGGCCGGTGGAGTCTCCCCTGGAGATGGTTTGGTCGGCGTAGAGGATAAGTCTGACCAGAACCTGAACCACCATGGCGCTGAACAGGTTTTTGTGGATCCGGGTTCGATTGTTCCGTAGTTTCCTGTGGGGGAAGATAAAGGGGTTAGAGAGAGAGAGAGAGTGGCAGTTGGTATAATAGGGAGGTGAGGGAATAAGGACTTAGTTAAACGTTTTTAAATCTGAATTGCCGGAGACCTCAGAAAATACTAGGTATAATATTTGCAGGGTATCAGGATAGGCCTTCAGCAAGCTGCCGATTTTTGGTTGCAGCACTTCCACTCTGGAAGTTAGTTAATACTGTGCTAGTAAGGAAGATCGGTGTTATGCTATGGGAACGTCTTTAGTACTAGCCGAAATCCTCTATAACTTGCAAGTAATTCATTATGATTTCGGAGCCTAGAATAAAAATTAACAAGGTAGTCACATAAAACTGAGTCTAGATACCCCTCTAGAACCCAAACAATTCACAGCAAATTGTGCCTTTTGATAAGAAGTGTGTGTACAGTCAAAGACAAAAGACACGTCATGAAATCTGGTGAATATCTCTGCTGAAAGACTTTAGTTTTGGAGAGGTTTGCTTTGTGTCGAACGATCGGTTGGTAGCACTGACTTGAGTTGCCATTTGCTCAAAGTGACCAGCCTGTGGATGCCAGTAAATAACTTTTTTGTAACTTACCGAAACTAATCTACAGAATTTTCAAATCTTTGTGACTGCTGTTTTTATTTAGTATTGATGAAGCGTTTCTCATCTTTTATTTTTATGCCAACATTATCAACGTTACAATTCAGTTAGCTTAATAGGTGTTCGGAAGTCAGTTACCCATCTTTATTAACTGTAAATTAGCTAATCAAGTTGATAACTACGACGTGGGACAGTATTTAACCCGAGACGTCCCGTCAACGTATGGATACGTTGCAACATTTTGCATTTGCCAGTCCCGTTGAAGTACTGGTACGTTTTGCAGTTGCAAGTCGCATAATTTCCACAATTTTCAAAATTCGCTCGAGATTTTTGGTACGTAGCGTCGCACGACCTTCCCCTACCTGCCACCAGGCGGGGACACTCGGCGACCCTGCGTGACCCGTGCTCACCTGTGGCTCGGTCACTCACCTGTTAGCAACGGTCCTGCTCAGACATGGCGCATAGAGGTCTCTCAGAGGAGGAAATTCAAGCCGCCCTGGATGCCTTTACTGGCGATGGTGATTCACCACTCGATGACGAGGAGATGGACAAAGATTATGTCCAACCAGAGGATGTGGAAAGCAGCAGCAGTGATGAGGAAGACACGCCCCTCAGGAAGCGGTTCTACGTGACTTATCGTGCCGCAGGTGAGGGTCAGGCTGCACAAAAACAACATGCAAGATCCTCTAGCCAGCCCCTACATGACGTGGAGCCCGATTTCGAGGACGAAGACGAGGACGAGGACGAGGACATAGCCGTGGGACGTGCTGCCACGTGGTACGGCCGTGAGGTTATTATTCATCACGGCCCAGAGCGCACACCACATCGTTCTAACAGGTATGGGCCTAGTGTTTTATTTGGGGATGGTGGAAGTGGCGTTAAGGGAGTGGGGAGTGAAAGGGAAAGTGTTGGGAGGAGTGTGGAAAGTGAGAGTGGTGGGAGTGAGTCACGTGATGGTGTGAGGCGGCGGGGCTTATCACTTGGGGCAGTGAGGGTGGGTGGTGAGTCATGTGGTGTGGTGATGGAGCAGGGAGGTGAGGAGGAGCCACTCCCCAGCACGTCTTATGCTACCCAATATTCCCGGGCTTCCTCCCCACAGCCCCCTGATGTTTCCCAAGGCCGTAAGGGTAAGGGAAAGGGGAAGGGTAAGGGCAGAGGGAAGAGGAGTGCGAGTCGCAAAGCCCTATGCATTCCTCCTCCCCAACCTCCCCCACCATCATCTCCTCCCCACCCTGATGAAGGCGAGGATGGGGACGATTGGGACGAGGATTTTGTGTCTTGGAATTGGGAGGATGGGAGTGATTTTACTCCCCTCATTCACCCATTCACTGAGCAGGGGCATGTTAGATGCATTGCTCCCGGTATTCACCCTAATTCAACCAGGCTGGATTTTTTCCACCTTTTCTTCAGTGAGGGTTTTGTGGAGGAAATAGTGGATCAGACAAACAGGTTTGCTAACAGCCAGCGGCGTGAGAGTGAAAGACAGGGCACAAGGAGGAGGCATTCTATCCTCTATGATTACCCAGTCTCCCTTGCAGAAATGTTTTTGTTTTTGGCCTTGGTACTTTTGATGGGTATTGTACGAAAGAACCGAGTTCCTGCATACTGGACAAGGGACCCTATTATGCTTACACCAATATTTGGCCAAGTAATGAGCCGTAATCAGTTTCAGCAAATTCTAAGCCGCCTCCATTTCTATAATACTGATGATCCAGCAAATGCTAATGACACAAATAAGATGAGGCGAATTAGATTGGTTTTTGATCACCTAAGGCAGACATTCCGTTCCTCATTTTATCCCTATAGAGACCTCGTCATAGACGAGTCTCGTGTTGTGGAGAGGCAATATTTCATTTCGGCAGTACATACCCAGCAAAAGGCACCGTTCTGGGTTCAAGATCTTTGTTATGTGTGATTGCAGGACTGGGTATGTGCAAGACAGTCTTGTACACCGGTGCACAGACAGACATAATAGAAGATCGGAGTATTGGTCTGTCGGGAGCAGTGGTAAAGACAATGATAGAAGACTATCTTCATCGTGGTCACGTCCTTTACCTTGACAATTGGTACACTAGCCTTCTTTTCGCTCAATATCTACACAGGCATGACACGGGGATATGTGGGACCGTCAAGGTGAACCGGCATCACATGGTCAAGGTGGGGCGGAAACTTGACAGGAATGAGGTTGTCTTCTTCCAGGCAAACAATATCCTTGCAACTGTGTGGAACCACAACAGAGAAGTCCGCCTCTTGTCCACTGTTCACCGCCCCATGATGCACCGTACAGAGTCGGTAGATTATCGGAGCGAGAACAGGCGCCATGTATGGAAACCTGAGTGTGTGCTTGATTATAATATCAACATGCGCCTGGTGGATCAGTCAGACTCCATGATATCCACTGTCGAGTGTGCCATGACCACGATGAAGTGGTACAAAAAACTATTCTTTCACGTGCTTGACATTATTGCCCTGAATTGCCACCACCTTCACGCCATGACAACAGGAGTTCAGGAAACCTCTGAAGGTTTGTGAGGGAGCTGACACGAGAGATTGTTGCAAGATATGCGGTTGAAAGGCCCCAACACCGCACCCGCACAGCCCCAGGTGCCCACCCTCCCCTGAGATTATCCACCCACCATTTCCCCACTCCCATACCTCCCCAAGCAAATAGACCTAGGCCCCAGCGCAGGTGTCCCGTGTGTAGCAATTCCCGCGTGAGACCCACCACTCAGAGAAAGGACACCCGCTATGAGTGCGTTCAATGTGACGTGGGTCTGTGTATTCACCCATGTTTCAGTGAGTTTCACACGCTCCTGCACTTCTGATAAAGTGTAAATGCGATAGGACGCTGATACTCTGAAATAAATGCGACAAACAGACTCTCAGTGTAATTATAAGGCCCGTAGATCTGTAAATAGTAGTATGGAAGTGAAAACGGGTGTAATATAAGTGGAAAATTATTATGTAAGTGTATGAATATTATCTAAGTGGAAACATACCATGCGAGGGTATTTTGATGCGAAATTCAGACGCTCAGTGGAATAAATAAGGCCCGTCAATATGTAAATAGGAGTCTACAAGTGAACACAGGTGTAATATAAGTGGAATATTAGTATGTAAGTGTATGAGTATTATGTTTGTCGAAACATTCATTGCGAGGGTATTTTCATCCGATATTCTGACGCTCACTAGAATAAAAAATGTCAGTAAATATGTATAGTGCAGAATAGGGCGTCAATGGGTGAATTGTAAGTGGTAAAGTATATTGTGATTGAAGAAATAAAGTAAAAGTGGAAACACGAGTGTTAGAGAGTGTGCTTGCTACGAGATTATGTGCTAGCATTTCGCTAAATGCCCTCGTAATGAATATAAATAATTGAAAACGTTTATAGTGGTGGAGGAAAGGTTCAATGTAAAGAAGAAAATATTATGAAAGTGATAAAACAATGTTGTATGTTGAAATACGAGTCGTAGCGAGTGCACTGAGTATGCATATGTGTGCTATACTTATGCTACATGTCATCGTAATGAATGAAAACAGCTGAAAAGATTTACATATAGTACAAAATGGTAAAATGGCATTGAAACAGTAGTATGCATGTAGAAAAAATGATATGTTGACTGAAACAAGAAACTTAGCACATAACGTTTTACCAATCGGACCAAACTCGCTATGCTCGCGTGAAGGTACAATGCTTATTTTTCATACATATGTCATTGACATTCATTTTATTGTTATTCTTATCGTTTATTAGTTCAAATTCAATAAATGTAGAGGTGTTGTTTGTTGTTTCCCCCAAAATTACCTACCATAGAAAACGTGAGCGCCTCACACCTCTATGATAGAATACCTGGCGCGGGGGACCTCACCTGTTCTGACCGGTTGCGGACCACGGTAAGAACTTTCTTTGTGATTTTCCTTTGTTTCTCAACATAAGCGGAAGTTTTAGCCAAAAATTTTTTTTTCCAAAAGTGGTTGGGACTGGGGGGTGTCAGAGGTGCGAAAGTGGTCGGGACGTGACGGGTTAAGTGTTGTAAAACAAAATTCACTATACTATTCAACACATGAGAACAGCCTTATTCTTTTATGATAATTGTTTTTTTTTTTCTTTTAGAGTGGCTGGGAAACTGAATCCCACAGACGAGTTCGAACTACGCACAACTGTTCTTGTGCTTCATTCTAGGTGCACTTCGTTCCTTATGGCTTAAGCACTGCTTGTGGGTGCTGCTTCCACCGTTGTGATTACTTCCTGGTCCTATAGTGGTGTGGTAAAACAAGGGCGACCTGAACGATGATGGTTCTCCGTTGTGCTTTCCTCCTGAAATCCTAATCCACCTTTCTATGGTTATGCTTATACCAAATGTTTGAGCTTTCTGTTCACGATTTGTTTCCCACAAATAAAGGGAGATCATGCAACCTCTCATATTCCTATTAGTTTGATGTATGTTGCTTGACCTCTCTATACCATGGTATAGTAGGTCTGCTAGACGTTTTGTGGTAAGATGTAAGATGAAATGTCAGGTGATCATCGCCTAACTGTTATTATTTCGTCTCTCATACGAAGTTCGGAATGAGCAATTTTTGCAAGTCTATGTTAACCCTTCGTGGGCCAATGGGGTCCCTGCGGACCCCAGCATGTTTTTAAAATGTTGCCATTAAGCCATTTTTTACTTTCACAGCCTGGCCTCCCATGACTTTTATTGAAGATGGCTACTTTTTATACTCATAAAATTTGAGCAAAAAATCTCACACGATTAGGGAGTGACATTGCAATAAATGTCAGTGGGGTCCACCAGGACCCCACCTGGCCTTTCATGTGACTATTTTTTTAATATATTTATTATTTTCTGGTAATTTCAGATGATAAATATTAAGGACATTGTCAATACCAGTATCAAAGTTTTATGCCTCAATGGCGGTGGTAGAAGGTGACCAAGAAGAAGAATATGATTCAAACGGTGATTTATCTGTAGCCGACGCTGATGATTATGAAGCGCTTGAACGTTTGGACAGTGAAATTAATGTGAGTAGTACTGAGTCTCCTGTGAGTGCCAATGATAATTCTGAAAATGCAAGTGATGGCAGTAATGCAGATGCTGATCATGAGGATAAAACAAAAAATCTTTGTACCAAATTTGAACATTATAAGTATAGTTTTATTTTACGATCATGCTAATTTACTTTGTACATGAACATGTTATTATGCTCAGAACCTGTTCCAAGAATACTGACAATCAGACATTCAAGTAAGTGTAGAATCAGTACTTCCATACTCAAACTTTCATAAAATTGTGATAAAGTGAAAGAATTTTGTTAAAATAATAATTCAAAAAACAAAAAAACAAAAGGGACACTTGGTGGGTTGGTTCCACGTGCTGTGACCTGGGCAACATATGTACAAAGTTTAGTAAATGTAACTTTAAACATATGGCAGAAATCCACCATTAACTTTTGGGGTCCGATGGGACCTCATCGACCTTCCGTGCAACTTGGTAACCCCTGGCCCACGAAGGGTTACGGATTCGGAATTTGATGGGTTCATTCATACCGTCATCCCATCAGCAGCAGATATGAAGCTTGACGAAGTTAGGCTAGCCAACTACGAACATGTAACTGTGGTAGAGCTTTCATAATGTTTCAAGTGTTGCACTTAATCTTCAGACAAAACCGCGACACAACTTTTGTCTTTAACTGTACAGTACTTGGCTCATGGTGACAGACTTCTTGCTCCTTCAGTTACTGGCTGTGTGTTAGATAGATTAGTTCAACCATTTGGCCTTCACCAATCTGTACTTCCTTAGTGATTACGGTCATTACATTACTGAGTGGGTGCTTCAATGCACCTTGTTTTTGCTTACATGGCTTTAGTGATTCTTGTGTATGACAAATAGAGAAATTGCACAAAATTTAAGGTATGTTTTTTACGTCACTTCAAGTCCGTTCAATGAGAGAACTGCACTGTTTTCACTTTAACTTGGTTGATATTTTTGTTTTTTTACAAAATTGTGTGGGAAAATAAGACAGCACTATAGGTCAACAGCCTTTCTACACCACTTAGGAATATTTCTGTTGCACTTAAAAGGATGCTTCAAGATGATGTTTGTCCCTATGTCACTCACTGAGTTAATGTGCCTTTTAGAAGAACGAGGTCCAGACCTTATGGTAGGAGAGTTTGGAAAACGAATTTTAGCACTATGTAAGCCTCTCACCAGGCCAGGTTTCAGGCAGGGTGGGACCACCAACTGCCATTTGGAATGGCCAGTTTTGTTTTCCCTTGGAGCACGAATTTTTGCACACTGGTAGAGCATACCTCACGTCAGTTTATAAGTACGGTGGGAAACACAAAGGCCACCACGCATGTTATGGGGAGGGGGAGTCCAGACAAAAGTCGTTGTGCACAGCCAGAATTTCTAGCCTAAGAACAGGAAGTTTTGCATATTGACTGATTTCCATCCCGGCCACATTATAGGAATAGTGGGCCATCGAGGGTCATCCCTCATGGGGAGGGGTGGCCTCTGGGGTTACTGGGCAAAGACGTTATGCAGCTCTCATAGTTTTTAACCCAGGAATATGACATTTTTGCATACCAGGATGATATCACTTCGATTACATTTAAAGCATGGTGGGACTCCAGATGGCCTCCATCAATGGAGGGTACGAACTGCCTCCCTGGAAGACAATGCCATTGTTTTGTTCCATAAAAACATCAAATTCTGCACAGTGGGCAAGGTCTGTTGGAGAATAAGACCCCCAAGGACAATCTCCTAGGTGAGGGTTGCCTCTGGGGGTCTCGACAAAAGCTTTCATGTACTGTCGTAGTTTTTAGCCTAGAAACACAAAGTTTTTCATACTGGTAGCCATTTACCCCTGCCACATATTAGGTGTGATGGGAACCCCGATGGGCACTCACCACACGAGGAAGAGCCACCATGGAGTTACGTAGAAACACAAAATTTTGTACATCAGTTGACCTTCACCTGGACCAGAGTTTAGCCAGGGTGAGCCCACCTGGGTTTGCCCTTCACATTCATTCCTCTTACAGTATTCCAAAGGTGGGTGCAGCTGTTAATGGAGTCCATTGTCTTGTTAGCTTTGCACTAGATTCACTTAGTACGTAAATCATTTTGTTTTCTAAAGGCTATGGGTGTGACGAATTCGATTCTGACATGCACTTCTGCTGAAACCTTGTACGAGTGCTTTGACCCCACAGAACTCCCCCTGTCCCCACGCTTTTAACATTCATATCTCACCATGCATGCCTGGTCATGGCTGGAGAACAGTGAATGTGGAATTCAGAAATTCATTCTGGCATCCATTTCCGCTGGGAGAGGTATTACGTTAACCCAGCCTAATGTCATAACAAAGGGCTGGTGTGGCGGTCTCTGTGTGAGATGCAATTTCCATTGTAAGCAAATACATATACTCTACAGCAGATGTTATTAAAGCAGTGCCTCAGTGCCCCAAGGAGGAATCGAAATGGTTGTTGGTGGTATCCAAAAAGGCATCTTCAAAAAGAAAAAAATAGTAATTTTGTGTATGATAACTATGAATAACCAGCACCTACGAGTTTGTTGTCAATTGGTCCAGTGGTTCGACTCTTGCCAGCCATTGTTCATTACCATTCTTTGTTCCCTTTTTTTTTTTTTTTTTTTTTTACAGGAACTTCAAAGTGAAAGGAATAATATTACTAGAGGTGGGATATCTGGTTGATTTGGAGTTGAAGCTGGGGGTATCAGGACTGAGGAATTTTAAGAACCACTGTTCGAAAGGAATAAAGGCTGATTTTTGACTAATGTTTATTGAAGTACAGGTGCTATGAATCTACTGTGAGTCCTATAATACAAGCGTTTCGTTTTTTTCTGGTATGAGTTTGGAGAAAAGGTAAAAAAAAAATAACCACATCGTTTCGTGTGTCACATTCTAGTGTTATTCTATTCTTTTACTACAGTCCAGCATTCGAGTTGGAGAGAGGACAATCCTTGACCAGGTAAAAAGAGTGGGATCAAGGGAGAGGGCACCCCTCTTCCATTCATTCGATGCAGTGCTGCCTGTAGGCAACTCTGCACTGAGTGACAAGCCAAATGGGTTACTGTATACTGTACCAGGATTTACTACATTTGGCGGTACCATGTAATTAAATGATGCCCAGCCCGATCTAGTCTGTAAGACCTTTTTCATACAGAGTGGGTTTTACCTGCGTCCACGTGTAATCGCTGACTCGCTCAAACTTATGAATGATGTTTTAAATCTAACCTTTCACACGGCATGGGAGGTGTGTGTTGCCCGCACGATTGCGAAATGCAGTGCGGGGTTCCCCTTGGGGCGCCTGCACACCCACCTCCACACAAAGGTGGACTTGGCCATGGTTTCCAGTGCATGTTTTCACACGTAGTGGGCCAAACCCGTGGCCCACGCATCTCTCCACAGACATATACCATTCATATATTAGCCTGTTGTACTTCAGCATGACAGGCTGTGCCTACTTTTTCTTGCATATTTTACTTTTTTTGGTGGGAACAATATGGATGCAGATATTGATACATATCTGTTGAAATCACTGGTGCGGAAATAGTAGAAAAATTTAACATACTCCTTTCTCACGTCATGATAAGGGTGTTGAATGCCCCAGCCATGCTCCTTTTGGCAATCAAGGGATGCACCCATGATTTATGTCCATGCCTTCTCTTCCTTTGCAACTATAAGATATACAGAAGGAGAAGCCGATTATGGTCTATCCTTAACCACTGCACAATGCAAACTGGAAAACGTGAAAACTGCGTGGGTGGCGGGTTTTCACCCACGCCGTTTGAAAAGGATCGTGGGTGTCGGCGCACCATGCATCAGCACGGATGCGGGTATCACCCGCTCCGTGTGAAAGAGGCCTAAAGGTTCCTCTCTGAGGAGTGGTTAGAGTTTACTGCTCACACAACGCAGCTCAGAGATGACTGGGACTGGTAACTCTCGCCCTAAATGTCAGGACTGAGTAGTCTACCCCCAGCACCTACAATCCTGGTGAGGCAAAATAGAACTCGATATTGGGAAGATGAAATAGACTATAGAGTCGGTGCATGTTCACGGGGCTCCAGGCTAAAAGAAGGTTAAACACTTAACCCAGCGACGTCTTGAACTTCCAGTTTTGACGTCACCTGACGATATTATTCAACAGTACGTGACCCAACTTGAAATTAAGAAATATGGAAGGGTATAGCTAACTTCTTCAGTTTAAATATTTTCACCAAAGGTGAATGACGTTGTCGTGAGTCAGAAGGAATAAACAACTAAAATACATAAACTCAAGAGAAGGTTGAGGACCACTGGGTTTGCTGGCCATGCGGGTTAAGGGAAGAGGATAGCTGATTCTACATGATGCAAAAGAATGCTGACGATTAGGTAATCCGTAATGGAAGAGATTGAGGAAGATTAACACTGAGGGAGATTATGTGGGATATATTGCTGGAAAAGGAGATTAACTAGGGTACGATTAATGGGAGAGAGATTAACTGGAGATATAATATTAACTGGGAAGGAGATAAAATGGAAGAGATTCACTGGTAAGAGATTAATGGGAGATATTTACTGTGAGAGAAATTAACTAGGGAAAGATGAAAGAGTGGGATTTTAAATGGGAGAGATTAACTGAAGAGAGCTTTACTGAGAAAGAAATTAACAGTGCAAAGAGTAATGGGAGGGAGATTAACCGTAAAAGATTACCTGAGGATACATCAACCGTGAGAAAAGTTGAGTGGAAGAGATTGACTGGGTGTGAAATTAACTGGGACAGAGAGAGAGAGAGAGAGAGAGAGAGGGGAGGGGGTGTAGGGTTACTTAGTCATGTAAGAGGTGAAAAGGAACAGGGAGTAAAAGATGGAATACTGTTCAATTGGGCCTAGATTTGCCTTTCTGTATTCTTGCCATCGTTTGACCATTGTATTCAGCTTCAGGCATCTATATATATAAAAGAGTTGCATTGTTTGTTTGTATGTTTGTTGTCTCGCACCCAAACCAAGGGCCAGAGACACCCAGGCCCATAAATATTCTGAATAAGGGCGACCCAAGAATGGTTTTAGGGGGGTTAAAATTCAAATCTGGGCCATTTGAGGTAACTGGTAGAGTGTTTGCCTTTTTGGCTCTGGCAAAGCTGGGTGCCTCTACAGCCCAATTTTTGGCCTGGAGACTCACATGACTTCTGGTTCAGACACAGACTTTGTGAGGTTGACCTCCATCATCTGAGGTCACTGGTCGGAGGTCATCTCAGGTCACCGGTAATACACGCTCGAACGACTGGAACCAGCAGCCCAATTTTTGGCATGGAGACTCACATGACATCTAGTTCGGACATAGGCTATGTGAGGTTGACCTCCGAGGTCATTTGAGGTCACTGGTAACTGTGAAGTAGTGCACACAAATATTCTGTGAATGCTGACATAGAAAGTTCATGGACTTCTTATAATCTCTCTTCAAAAGCATAAGAGGTACATGGTCTTTCTGGAACTGAAAGAAAATGAACTTGAACAAATAGGGTTAGAGTGTTCGCCTTTTTTGGTCCGGCAACGCCGGTTACCCCTGCTAGTACTTTATAACCTAGAGGGGTTAGATCTAGCATTGAAGAATTTCCTTGAATACAGAGTCTTTCATAAGTTAAAAAAGTCTAGCAGCAACAACTTTAAATTAGAAATGGACGTCACACGAATTCAGGTGTGTCCTGAAATGAAGGGATGGGAGAGACTTTGTTGAAAATCATGCTTCTTAGTCGGGAGGGGACTACAGGCGATGGTGTAGTTTCCGTTCATTTTGAAAGACAGTGTTCCATATTTCTACGGAACAGCCTCGTTTGCCATGATGGTCATCTCATATACCTGTGTTACACACGTATATCAAACCCACGCTACACACCCATCACTCACGATAAGACCATACCACACACCCATAGTACATCCCCCACTACACACCCACACTGCACACACACACTACATAATTATTCACTATACATCTACGGAAGGGGCTAAAGTAAAGATTTTGTAATGAAAGAGAGGGAAGACTAGCCGAGATGGTGAAACCAAGAGGGGGACTGGGGTGGGGACGTTCTCCTCCCGGCTGGATTTATTTTATTTTATTTTATTTTTTTTCTTGATAGTGCTAAAAGGATCCTGACTGATTATTTGGTTTTCGTGACAACGATGCTTGGGAGTGGCGTGGATACGAGAGCGGTGTGAGGACATGCGGAGATCTGTCTGATCATATGAGTATGGTATGCAAGGTTAAGCTGAGAGAGAGAGAGAGAGAGAGAGAGAGAGAGAGAGAGAGAGAGAGAGAGAGAGAGAGAGCAGCTGCGACGAAAGACTGAAAGTGGAAAGTTGAGAAAGGGAGTAGTGGCAGATGAATGCCAGGCTATATTAGATGAAGAGTTGGAAACAATGAATTCGGAACAAATGGATATGGGCAGCTTGTAGAATATATAATGGGAAACGCTTAATTGAAGCCCCCACAAACTGGAAAAAGATGCCATCGTCTGCAAGACAGCTTAATGTAAAATGCAAAAGTGAGGTCAACTTGAAATACCCTCTACTGTACAATTTTTGTGTTACTGTACAAAAAAGAGGATATTTATTAATTTATCTACATATAACACTGAAGAAAAAATTGCCTATTTATGAAAATATAATAGAAATGGAAGGTTGTCATTTGCGTTTATCTCAGTTTAGGGACAGTCTATGTGCGATTATTAATATTTTGCTTGAGTATTGATCATTGTCATGTTTTAAGGTATTGGATGTACATCTGTATGGGAAACCTGTTAATAAGTATAACAAACTGTATCTTACATAAAAAAAAAAAAAAAGAAGAAGGAAATATGGTTCATAAACAATCGATGATCGTATGACCCCACTGCGCCCTACCATATGGAGGGACCTTCTCATGGGTAACGTCGCGTAGTTTGTGTGCCCGCTGCCAGGGGCCCATTGCAGTGCTGATGATGTTTATACACCTAGAGATACTTGCATCAAGATAACTTTGGTGTGAATCATGGATGAATGCACTTTAACAGAAATGGACTGCAGCAGAACTGAGACGTTTCCTTAAAGCAAGAGGAATAACATACCTTTAAAAATTCAGGTCACTGAAATTGGCCTTGTGCGATTTCGGCCGTACAGTTCTTAATATTAATTGTATAATGGACAGAATCATGTCAGGATTTGCCAAATGAAACGTTACAATCTTTGGAAACTGTATAATAAGTTTTTCCACAACTGAAAATCATAACACTTGGTAAAAAAGTGCTGAATGCAAACACACACAATAAGCTTTCATGTCTTTTAGTAAACTCAATGAAGAAGTTTTCAGCACAAATCCCACTTAGAGCGCCAGTAAAATATCTAAGATGAATATAATAATCCATATAATCCCTATACGATTTTTTTTAAAAGGAAGGCACAGCAACTCTGAGTGGGTAGTGACCACGTGCTATTTAGTGATCCGGCAAACACTGGCAACTTTCAGGAGTTTATGGGGGCTCCTATTAGGACTACCAAATTGGGTTGTGATATTTCAAGGTTAACAATTACGACGAAAGATACAGTGATGTTGGATGGATAAGTTGAAGGAGTATTTGAGGAAAAGAAAAAGAAGTGGCAAAACTTGATGCAGGGGATGATCTCACAGTAAAGAGACTACACTAGGAGTAAGAAACATTCGAAGGGACTAGTAAACACAAAACAGAAGAATGTGACTGATGGTCAATGGAGAAAACGTGAGTGCACAATACTCTGAAATTAACCCTTTGAGATTCTGATGACGCAATTTTGCGTGGTCTTAAAGTTAAATCCAACTGTTGAGATTTTGATGACTCGAATTCGGGTCATACAATATATTTTTTTTGCATGGTTTCCATCTCCTCTCTGGCCTTGTTCAATATACACTATCCTGTTAATCCTTTTCTATTTGTTTTTACGGAGACGAGTACATCAGATAGATTTGCTTAATAAATTTTTTATTACCATGAATAATATCGGTATTACCAGCATGGATATTTGCCTGCGTGACAGCGAGGGCGCGATGTTGACGTGGCAACAGGAAGTACAATTCTCTGCCAGCATATCTCAGAAATAAATTGTGCAAAATGACGTTATATATATATATATATATATATATATATATATATATATATATATATATATATATATATATATATATATATATATATATATATATCAAAGGAAAGGGAATTTCCGGTAGATTGACATGGTGCAATCAGAATTCATGTGCATCTAAAACATATTTTTTTACAAATATTTTTCTGTGGAAGGGTATGCAATTTTTCCTTATCAGCTAAATTCAGCTCATCTATTTGGCCTTTTACATATCGTTTTTATCCATTTCAGTGATATTAGCATAAAGAGCATCTATTTAACTTTGCAGTGACACTCAACTTATTACTTTACGATGAAGAGTAAATGGGTAGGAAACGTTTATATAAAGTTACTTCACAGCAAGTGCGCAGTGAGTGCGTGGTGTGAAAACTCAGAAACTTTCTTATCACTTTACTTCTGCTTTTCTCTGTGGAAACATACATTCTCATAACTTATATATCAATAGAAAGGGACTTTACTGTAGGTTGGCAAGGTGCTATCAAATTTCACATAACTAATACTTTTTCTAACAAATAGTTTTCTACGGAAAGGTGTGTGATTTTTCCTTTTTGGCTAACGTCTACTCGTCTTATTGGCCTTTTAGCTATCGTATTCCCTTTTCAACCATACTACAATAAAGAGCTACCATTCAGCTTTAAAACGGTACCCTACTCATTAGTCTACCTTAATATATTAGTGTACAGTTGCCAATTAAGTACAAATATTCCTGTGTGCTTGCGTGCTCTATGTGTGCCTGGCTAAATCTGGCGCAGACACAATCGGCGGAGGGCCGGAACTCTCAAAGGGTTAAGAAAAACGTTCCAGAAAGACATATGAAAATGCAGAAATGAAAGTAGAAAGAAGCTTGAAAAATGTGAGCTATTTTTTTTTTTAAATAACAGAACGGAGGAAGGAAAAACAAATAAATTAAAAAAAAATAATCCATACACCAGATTACTGGTGTCTTATGTTCATAAAATATCTGAAACAATTAGTTACAGACTCTGTACAATAATCCAAGTTTTTTTGAGGCGGTTTTAGCAGGTGATCTAACATGAGAGGTCCAGCTGAGGGCATTGATAAGTGAGACACCGAGAATTTCAATACTTTTGGAGATGGGAATATTAGTAGCACTGAAGGTAATGTGCGAATCGGGCAATATCTGTCTATTAGTAAATTGTATATATTTAGTTTTACTAGCATTAAATGAGACAAGGTTGTTTTGTCCCCATTCACTGATCATAGATAGGTCTTGATTTATGGAGATGACTGTACTGATTTGGGAGGTAGAGATATTAGACTTTGTAAATGGGTGTCTGAGTGTGGATGAACTGTGTAGTGTTGAGTCATCTACATATGAGTGGATGGGATTGTGGGTGACAAATAAGAGATCATTAATATGAACCAGGAATAGGGTTGGCGCCAGAGCTGATCCATGCGGCACGCCAGCGTTAATCGAGTGAAAATTGGAATGTACATCATCTACTTTTATATTCATGTCACTAAAATATGAAGAAATCAAAGGAACAAAAGACGTTAGTCCATAGCAAGAAAGTTTGGACAGCAGGGAACGGTGCCATACTCTGTCGAAAGCTTTAGAAATATCAAGGGCTACTGCATGAGTTTCTCCAAGTCGATCAATTGACTGATGGATGGTATGAGTTAGCAGATTGAGTATGTAAACGGTGGATCTTTCGTGGCAAAAACCATACTCTCTATCACTAATTAAGTTGTTGGATTCAAGATGTTTAACAATGTGCTTATTAATTAAAGTTTCAAATACCTTACCAAGAGAAGATGTGACAGCTATTGGTCTGTAATCAGAAGGGTCAGACGAACTACCTTTCTTCGGAATTGGGTGGATACTGGCTTCTTTCCGTGAATTTGGGAATGGAAAAGTACGTATGCATAGTCTGAATAATTTAGCTAGAACAGAGACAAGTTAAGGGGAACACATTTTCAATACATCTGGCGGAATTCCATCTGGGCCTGGAGCTTTGTTGGTAGGTAAATTGTCTAGAATGGATTTTACGTATCTTGTCTGTATTATAAGTTGGGCAATTTTGGGAGAGTCAAGTTCCAGTACTGGGACATTCTGACTGGTATTGTCAACGGTAGAGTTTCTGGCAAATGTACTGGCAAAAATTTCCTCTTTCCCACGCGGGTCATTTGTAATGTTGCCATATGAAGATTTTAGTGGGGGAATGGAAAATGACTTGTTAAAGTTATTATTGAAAGAATTAAGAGTTGGCCAGAATATTCTATTGTCATTAGGGTTGTTAAGTAGTTTTGATGCTTGTTTTTGAAGAAAGTTTGATTTAGCTAGATTTATTACAGCTTTTGCATGATTTTTAGCAATTTTAAATTGAGAAAGTGATTCAGATGTTTATTATTTTAAGTAAGAGTTGTAAGCTAACCACTTCTGGGCTGTCCACTTACTTGATGTAGTGCTGCCTACTGCTTCCCTAGATTTTATCATTCTTTTTCTGTGTCTGCCCTCCTCTCTTCCTATTTCTCCCATCTTTCCTGTCACTTCTTATTGCTTTTCTTTCATTTACAGGTGGCTTTACAATGAGTGACAAGCCAAATGGTTTCCTGTAAGCCAAGAAACCGTTTACAATACTGGGTGGTAACCATATAATCAAACTATACGCGCTCCCTACATGTCAACAAGTGGGTTGGTGGAGAGTTAGTGCCCCTCTCTGTAAAACAAATAACTCAAAATCAAATGGCCATCCCTTACGGGATTATGGCGTCTGGCAATAGATAGATAGATAGCTATGGCACAGTTGCCATCAAACCATTTTGGAGAGTTCGATCTTTTAGTGAACTGTTGACTTGGTATGAATAAACCCATACCAGCTAATATTAAGTTGCAGATGTGGGACTGGGTAGAATTGGGATCACTCGAGAAGAAAGACTGCCATAGAATGTCAGCAAGATAATTTCTAGATCCATCCCAATTTGCCCTATCAGTGTGCCATAGGGTCACCCTGACAGGTTCAGAACGGAGAGGTGTGGGGGGGTTAACTAATGAGGCTTTGATGAGATTGTGGTCAGAGGATCCATGTGGTGACAGTACCTCTATCCTGTATTGATCTGGATTATTTGTCAAGGATAAATCCAAGAGATGAGGATTATGGTCAGGATTATCAAGTATTCCGGTTGGTTGCTTTACCAATTGCGTGAGATTAAACGATTCTGCAAACAGCTCTCACTCTAGACCAGCGTCGTCAGCCCTGGCAGAATGCAATAACCATTTAACATTATGTATGTTAAAATCACCCAAAATGGTAATTTCGGTGCTAAGGGCAAGGTTAAGGTTACTCAACTGTTTGGAAATGGAATCAAATACACTGGGTTCCAAAGAAGCATTGGGGGAGCGATAAACTACACAAATATATTTGGTAATATTTTGACAATTTAGTTTATACAATTAGTAATCAAAACTGGATGAAGTGAAGTTTAAAATAATGTCAACTGCATATTGGTATTTGATATAACAACAGGTGCCTCCCTTGTTACGGAAGTTTGTAATGTGATGGTAACCAGGAAAACAAAATGGGGATATATCAGTAGAGGGTGAGATTTGTGGTTCTGTGAGGAAAAGGGCCAAAACGGATATGGACTGAAGGAAAAAATGAACTGAGTTTAAATTTGTGGTAAGGCCGCGGATGTTGGTGATGAATAAGGCCACACTTTTACTTCTTCGCTGACGAGCATTACCGGAAATGGCAACAGTCACTGCCGGCACAGTCGCTTGATGGCGACCGGGAGGACCCTGTGCCGCCAGCCCTACCCTGCCGGTGGTGGCCATTCGAGGTACCACCTCATTTGATAGTAACATTGCAGCAGCCATTGCTAAATTGTGAATAGAAGATGTGGTATGTTATGCGCATATATTGTAGCGTAGACAGTTAAAGGTAGAGGTATTAAGAGAGCATACTGGCCTACTCTCTGTGTAAATGAATGCACTGAAAATGTTCAGCAAATGTGGATGGTCAGGATCAAGTCCTGAGGGCTGGTGAAACGGGGACTCCAGCCCTCCCTATCACCAGCTTGCCATCCACCTCGGGAGTACTGCTCTGTTCGACTGATGCTACAGTCTACTCCTGCTCCTACTACTTGATAGTAAAAGAATACTAACCAGTGGAAGGGCTGGTGAAACGGGGACTCCAGCCCTCCCTATCACCAGCTTGCCATCCACCTCGGGAGTACTGCTCTGTTCGACTGATGCTACAGTCTACTCCTGCTCCTACTACTTGATAGTAAAAGAATACTAACCAGTGGAAGAGAAGTAAGGAGCAGACGGGAGGGATTTTTCGAAAGGCCTATGTATGGAAATTGTGAGGGCCGATCTACAGTAAGAATGTTTGGCTTTGATTGTGTGCTGAGATTGAACGTTGTGCCAGGAAAGACAACAGTGACACAAGTGAAGGATACTGTGAAGTGGGTGAAAAAGGGATATTAGAAGGGCCCGGTGAGGTACAGGCGTAGATTATTAACTATAGTGGAGAAAAAAGAAGTAAGTGTTGTTTGGCATATGTCCAAAGACATTCTGTAGATGAATGAAACAGTACCAGCAGAGTGGAGAGTGGCTGTGATTGTAACCCTGTACCAAAACAAAGATAAACAGAGATGGACTTTTGAAGATCATACATATGTATGGTGTAGATGGTAAACAGGTGAGTGTAATTAAGAGTTTTTACGAAGGTACTGAAGCGTGCATAATGATAGGTGGGGATCTAAGGGAATGCATTAAAATCAGTATATTGTCCCTAAGGTTGTTTACATAACCATCATGATCATGATCATGATCATCATCATCATTCAGTTATCACGCTTGTAATCTTCTGCAAGGCTTCACACATTATGCATATAGATCTTCATGGATTTCAGTTTGTTTAATATCCCTGTCTCTATTATGCCAAGACAGTGCCTACTCACTTTCGGTGGCACACTGCCCGTAAGCACAGGAGGCTGTGGGTTGGACCTTTAATAGACAATGATCCAACAGGAACGCCCGTCAAATCAATTGCAATAAAATTCATGTTTGGTTGGGAGGATTGTGGCAAATAATCTCACCTACGTGCCACATTGTTTCTGGTGTGATGTAATTTTTGTGCCACCTTATTCAGTATATTCAATGGAGCCCTGTATATCTATACAGGCCCCAAGGTCCGTGCCATCTATGATGGTACCTCGTACATTTACAGTACAAGGCCTTCCCATATTTGCCACCCAGGATGCACCAGGTAGCAGTGGGATCCTGTCCCTGGTTTTATATATACAGTACACACACACACACACACATATATAAATATATATATATATATATATATATATATATATATCTTGTCAGCCATTTGAGTGTCCACTGCAGGACCAGCCTATGCCGACCGAAGTGGGGACGATACAGCCATTGTATCTCTACCAAGTGGCTTAGGCTGTCTGGTAGAGACTGTATGTAGGGTGAGAAGTGCTTGTATGTGTAACTGTAGTGTTGGAGTGGCTTTGGATGTGTGTGTGGTCTGTGAACTAAGTGTAATCGGCCCACGCAAGCCGACTGGGTGCAAGCATATTTTATAATATGCGACACTGGTTGAACCACAGCACCCCTTATGTCCGCTAAGCAGTACGTGACCAGAAGAATACTCCCAAAGTTTATTACCCTGGTGGGACACGAACCCACGTTTTTCAGTGTACGATAACGCACACTTTACCACTGTACCACAGAGGCTACCTATATATATATATATATATATATATATATATATATATATATATATATATATATATATATATATATATAAATATATCTAGTATCTATCTATCTATCTATCTATATATCTATCTATATATATATATATATATATATATATATATATATATATATATATATATATATATATATGTATCGCGGTTTAGTGGGTAATTACGGCGCTCCAATCGGATTGAGCTGGTGAAGGTTTATATCCAAGGGATGGTTGTTGTTTATTGCTCACATATTGCCAATCAGGGATGAGTGAGGCTGATCACTCTCATCTTAAATGTCAGTGAGAAAAACCACCATGCAGCAAGGAAAAACTGACATACAGATTTCATAGGAATGACTGAAAAGGAATAGTTACACACCTTAATCCTTTATATATAAGCTACCAGTTTGAATAACCAGGAAGAGAAAGTAGTAAAGTAATATGAATAATCAAGTAAGTAAATAACTAAGGCATGACATTATGTACGGGTACGTTGAGTTAACAGGGCTTCTGTAGCGACAGCATGTAAATTGCACAATGCATAGTGTGGATGTTCAGGGGTGTTCAGGCGTGGTGCGGCAGCCTTGCCTGGTACTTTTAAGGTAGGCAGCAGCCAATCAGGCCCCAGCTCCGTTCACTCCACTTAGACAAGGAACTTTCTCATGTGGGACACGCACACAAGTTACCTCCTGAAACACTGACCCTTGGTACGTTAAAAAAATCCCGATAGTGGTCACTTAACTAACAGGGACCCTCAGCGATCCACAGCCCATCACAGGTCGAAAGTAAGAGTAGTGACCATTAACTCAGGGCTATCTGTGCATATCCTTGTTTGTGGGAATACTGTATTTGCTCTTAATAAACTGATCCAGGCTCGGAGGAAAAAAAGCGTGGTATTCAGGAGTTAACATTTTAAGTTGGGGGTTAGACGACAGTTAGTACTGTATTACATTTTACCACATTCGAGGGTAATTTGTTCCATATATTCAAATTCTGTGAAAGAAGAAATGCTTAGCTTCATGTGACTGGAATCGTTTGCCAATTACTTTATGCCCATTGCTTTTCATATAATTCGAGTGAGCAACTGTGAAGTATTTATCAACAGCCATGTTATCACGTCCTTTGATTATTTTGAATACTTGAATTATATCTCCCCCTAACCTCCGTTTAGTTAGGATAAAGAGATTCAGGTTCTAAATGTTCCTTGTATGGTTTATTTCTCACTCTAGGTATCATCTTTGTCATCCTTTACTGTACTGTTTCAAGTTTCTCCATTTCCTTTTTATAATATGGTGACCAAAATTGGATGCAATACTCCAAGTGCTGGCGTACTAAGGAATTATACAAATTGAGGACGATATTTTCAGATTTATATTCAAATGCTCTTCCTATGAATCCAATTTTTTTTTTTTTTCACAGCTTCTGTACATTGTTTGCTTGGTTTCAAATCGTTTCATATTATAACTCCTATAAAAGTCTTTTTCATGGTTTACCCAATCAAGCTTGACATTATTCATATTATAACCAGCTCTTACGTTTTTACTGCCAATGTTTAGCACGTTTACATTTATTAATATTGATATCCATTTGCCATGCTTGGGCCTAGTTAAACAGTTATTCAAGATCTCTCTGACTTGCCTGCCTTTGCGATGCTGTATCTGCTCTGTTATCTATTTTAGTATCATCAGCAAATTGTGAAATTTTACAGCATAATCCTTCATCAGTATCGTTTATATATATTAAAAAAAAAACATTGAACTTAACACTGAATCCTGCGGCACTCCACTTGTAACGTTTACCCAGTCTGACTCTTTTCCATTTATTACAACTCTTTGCTCTCGTCCAATTTTCTACCCATCCGAGAACACTCCCGCTGAAACCATGTGCCTTTAGCTTCTGAAGGAGTCTTTTGTGTGGAACTTTTTCAAAAGCCTTTTGAAAATCGATGTAGACAACATCAACAGATTTAGTCTCGTCCTATATGTTCAGTATAGCATTGAAAAAGTCCAACAGGTTCGTGAGGCAAGAGCGATTACAACGTGTTTTACGGCCACTTGGCACATCTCCCCAGTCTTTTAGGTGAGATAAAGTACTGGGATGATAATTATAAGATGATGATGACGTTAGCTACTAATCTAAGGGAGAATAAGAGCATTAATGAAATTGGTGATGGATTGAAAATTGGGAGGAAAAGCATTGAAAGGAGATGAGGAATTAAGTGAAGTGTAGTAGCCTGGAGAGAGAGAGAGAGAGAGAGAGAGAGAGAGAGACCAGCAGACACCTGTATTATTTCGGTCTGATGGCGAATTCTGAATATAGTTCTTGCTTCCTGCAAACGGTATTATTCAGCTCAGAGGGACTTTCCAAACTGGAGGAGTTAGATATCGCCTTTTTCGTTACCTGTTAGCTCTCCTAAGCTGAATATAATTATTTGATAGCATAGATAACGCTCCTCTTCCACTCCACATGGAAACTTCTCGTGTCCTGTGGGGACAGCTCAGACTGCGTTACCATTGTGCATCCTGCATCACATCATTTCTCACTTGCTCTGCCACAGCCGCTCCCACACTAACAACCCGAGCCCTCCCAGCATAACATGAAGAATCGCAATGTGAGTTTCCAGTGCAGCACTATAATCGGATCACCCTATATAGTTGAGCGAAGGAAGAGTCTGGAAGGGGAGGGGGTGGAAAGAGGCTGAGGTGGACGGGGAAGAAAGAAAGCTAGAGATTCAGTGTAAGCCAAGGAAATAATTTGTTCACTTTTACTAGGTATCCAGTTAACATTCTTGTCTTAAACGCTGAGTTAAAATAATAGATTAAAACGAGTATATGATGCTAGTGACGAAGGAGTGTTGTGGCAAGGATGAAGGGTTGTGATATTTTATTCTGTCCTTGGACTACAGATAATAGGCCTATACAGCAAGACGACGAAAACTGGGGTCATGTTAAAATGAATGAACATAGTTTTAATTAGAGGACGGTGGAAAGAAATGGTTGGATAGCGAACGTTCATGTTATAAACAGCTTTTTATCGCCTGTGACTCTCTACACTGAGTTTAATCATCTGACATCAGATGAAACAGAGTACTAAGAGTTGTCCCGACGATATAGGAGCTATTGGTAGCAGTATTATCACTCTCAGACTATTTTACTCAATCTCCACTTTTTTTTTTTAATGCGAGGAAGAAGGAACCAAAGGCCATGAGTCCGCAATAGAGTTCCCTCCAAGAGAAAAACAAAATACGAGAGAGAGCTAAATTCAAGATCCATTGATTTCAAGATGCCTGGACACACTGCGTTTGAAAGACTGGAGATCATATGCAGCAGGAAATACAGACAGAGGGAGACAGTTTCAAAGTTGACCTGTTGCATAAATGAAGGACTGGGAGTAACGGTTAACTCTTGCATTAGAGAGTTGGACAGAAAAGGGATGAGAGTTTCCTGCTAGATGGGTGCTACGCGCCCGTCGTAGAGGTGGAGGAATGCATGCAGACAGTTCAGAGGAGCAGTGACCATTGAAGTAGCGATAGAAAAGAGATAAAGATGCAACAGTGCGGTGAAGAGACAGAGGTTGAAGGGAGTCAGTAAGAGGAGGAGAGTTAATGAGACGAAAAGCCTTTGACTCCACCCTATTGAGAAGAGCTGTATGTGGGGAGCCTCCCCACACGTGAGAGTTGTACTCCACACAGGGACGGATAAAACCCCTGTATTGAGTCAACAATTGTGCAGGGGTAAAGAAAGAACGGAGTCGGCTTAGCACACCCAATCTCTTGGAAGCAGATTTTACGAGAGATGTAATATGATCTTTCCAAGATAAATCCCGAGTAAATGAAACCCCAAGTATGTTCAAGGATGATGCAGGATTAAGCTGAATATTATTAAACATTAGTGGGTATACCTGTGGAAGATTTTGACAGGTTGATAGGTGTAAGAACTGAGTCTTAGATGCATTAAAAACAACAAGATTATTTTTACCCCAGTCACATATACAAGCCAAGTCAGACATTAGGTGTGCCATAGCCTCATCCCTTTTTTGTTGAAGTAACTGCTGAGATGGGCGTTGTGGGAACCGAATGGAAAGGTGAAGGGTGGAGCCATCAGCATATGAGTGGATAGGGTTAGATGCACAGCTTAGAAGGTCATTGGTGAATAAAAGGAAGAGAGTTGGTGATAGGACAAAGCCCTGAGGAACACCACTGTTGATAGATCTAGGAGAAGAACGATGACCGTCTACAACAGCGGCTATAGAACGACCAGAAAGGAAGCTAGCGATGAAAGCACAGATAGAAGGGTAGTAACCGTAAGAGGGCAGTTTGGAAATTAAAGGTTTATGCCAGACTCGATCGAAAGCCTTTGAGATGTCAAGTGCAATGGCAAAGCTTTCGCCAAAGTCCCGAAAGGAGGATGACCAGGAGTCTGAAAGGTAGGTGAGATCTCCAGTGCTGCATCCCTGACGGAACCCGTACTGACGATCAGAAAGAATGTTGTGATAGGAAAGATGCCTTAAAATTTTTCTATTTAGACTTGACTCGAAAACTTTTGAAATACAGGACGTTAAAGCAATTGGACGATAGTTGGAAGGTTGGGAGTGGTCACCCTTCTTTGGGACTGACTGAATGAGAGCAAACTTCAAGCAAGAAGGAAAGGTACAAGTTGACAGACCAAGGCGAATGAGTTTGGCTAGGCAGGGTGTAAGCACAGAAGCACAGTTCTTGAGAACAACAGGAGGGACCCCATCAGGGCCATATGCCTTGTTAGTATTGAGGCCAGTGATGGCAGAAAATACATTAGCTGAAGAAATTTTAATGTCAGCCATGAGGAAGTCAGAGGCGGGAAGTGATATAGGAACAGCACCGGAATCGTCTAAGGTGGAATTGGAGGAGAAAGTCTGTGCGAAGAGATCTGCTTTATCAGTACAGAACCATCAGAGTAGATAAGAGGAGGGAAGGATGATGAGGTAAAGTTGTTAGAAAGGTTTTTGGCAAGGTGCCAGAAGGAGCGGGAAGAATTCGAGTTGGAGAGTTGAGAGCATTTAGTACGGATGAAATTATTTTTAGCAGAGTGAAGAACAGACTTAGCACGATTCCGGGCAGAAACGTAAGGATGATGTGATTCAAGGGTGGGTTGGCTCCGGTACCTTTTGTAGGCCCTCTCCTTGTTGCGGACAGCATTAGAACAAGCTTGATTAAACCAAGGTTTTCTTGCGTTAGTCAAAGGATATGAGAAAGGAATGTATGCTTCCATGCCCAAGAGAATAACCTCCGTAATGCGCAAGGCACACTGAGATGGCTCCCAGCCATGGAAGCAATAATCATTCCAGGGAAAATCAAAGAAGTACTTCCTGAGGGCCTCCCAATCCGCTACTCCAAAATGCCAGAGGTGACGTTTCCCTGGAGGATCCACAGGCTGTACAGGAGTGATAGGACAGGTTAAGGTGATAAGGTTGTGATCGGAGGAGCCCAACGGAGAAAAAAGATTAACAGTGTAAGCAGGAGGATTATTTGTAAGGAAGAGGTCAAGTATGTTGGAGCTCTCTCCAAGGCGGTCTGGGATATGGGTAGGGTGCTGTACAAGCTGCTCTAGGTCATTAAAGATAGAAAAGATGTAGGTTTGTTCACCAGGTGGATCAGTGAAAGGAGAGGAGAGCCAATGGTGGTGGTGAACAATGAAATCTCCTAGAATGGAGATTTCAGAGAAAGGAGAAATGGATAGAATGTGTTCCATCGTAGAAGTAAGATAGTCGAAGAATTTTTGATAGTCAGTAGAGTTAGGGGATAAGTAAACAGCACAGATATATTTAGTCAGAATGACAGGAAAGCCGAAGCCAGAGTGTAGAGAATTCAGAAGAATCGAGTTCAGGAATATGAGAGCAAGATAAGTCGTTGCGTATATGTACACAACAGCCACCTTTGGCTTTGAAATGAGTATAGAGAAAGTAGGATGATACAGAAAAGGGTTTGCTGTCAGTTGCCTCAGACAGCTGAGTCTCAGTTTGAAAAAGAAGGTGAGGTTTAGAGGAGGGGAGGTGGTGCTCAACAGAGCGAAAGTTAGAGGAAAGGCCGCGAATGTTACAGAAATGAAGAAGAAGAAGACAGTCAGACAGTGGTTCCAGGCACCTCGAGTCGTCACTGGGAGAGGGGCGGAAGGTGGGGGCATTTATGGTCCCCCCCCTGGGGACTCCGAGACTGGGTGATAAGACGCCATGATTTTTTTTTTTTTTTTTTTTTGAATTTTAGAAAAGGAAGTCTAGTGTGTACTGTGTATGTAGTTTGGTGTAGATAGTTGGAGAAATTTGTGTTGGAGAGCATGCTGGCCTACTTTCTGAGTAACTTAGTCACTGAAAAAGTTCAGCAAAGGGGGATGGTCAGGAACTAGCCCTGAGGACTGATGAAACGGGAGCTCCAGCACTCCCTGTCACCAGCTTTCCATCCACCTCGGGAGTACTGCCCTGCTTGACTGGTGCTACAGTCTACTCCTCAAAATAATATCGTTTGGAGTTAGTCTGAAAAATGCAGGAGACAAGATTTGACCATGATAAGATAGATGATGGTTGTATGTATGCTGCTGCTGAGGATGACTGAGGAGAGTGGTTGAGTGATGTGGGGGAGGAGAGAAAACTATGGATTTCTAGAAAGGGAACGGAATATAGGGCCATATTCTAGGTAAGATAGTCAACCTCACAGCGAATCATATTATATAGCTTAGTTTGCGTATCACGCAGTTAATATTCTCCTGAATGGTGTACTCGTATGTATCGCTTAAATATTGATATATGTCTGCATCGGTATCGCAGGAAAGGGATATTGGGATGTAATGTGCAGAAAAAATTAGGAAGTCATTACCAGTCCAGTGGACATGAGGAAACCGGTCACTTCAACTGGTAACTCCCAAAGGCCTATTAGTGAACATGAAGTGAGTAAGTGTGCAAAGGTGTGGGGGCTGCACCGCAGTGCGGGCACAAAGGATTTTTTGTGAGCTATTTCGAGTCGGTACTGTAGAAGGAATCGAAGATGTCCACATCGTAATTTGGCTTGGCGTCGTCGTGTCGCTCTAGTAGGATAGTTTATGTGAGTTGGACATCTAGTGGTGGTCTGTAAAGGAAAATTTTTCGCTGAAGAGATTTTGGATGGCTGCGGTGGCTATGCATTTGTGCTTGTGAAATGCAATGTTGGATGGAAGAGGCGAAGGAAAGTTACTGAGATATTTTGTAATGTGTCTGGCGGCTTTTAATTTTTTGTTTTATTTGTGAAAGGTGACGCAACAAAGTTACATTGCTGGGATCAGTCTTGAACTAAAGCGATGAACTTGTGTGCCTTTCATTTTCCTATCATAATTCATTGAAAGTATTTGTATTCCTTGATGCAGGTGATCTATACGTATGGTCTTAGTCCATTCTGTACTTACTTTTAAGTCTTTGTTTATATTTTTAAAGCTTATCAATGTTTTTGCTGGTTAAGGTTTTGGCCCAGTCAGGACTAACATTATTCCCTGGTGTTTTAATAAACTGTTTGTAGAAGGTTCTCATGATTTCTTTAAGTTTTCGAAAGGTAGTGCCTGAGTGTTTTCAGGACATCAAGGCATTTAGAATATTATCAATAACGACACTGAGAAAAGACAGTATGAAGGAAGGGCTGAAGTATTATTAAAACTGAGCATACGAAGGTGTAAGCATATTATCAATTTTTGACCACCTGTTTTACACATTTATGAGGGCTGGATTTGGTTATCTGCTGAGTTTAACGTCAAAATTTTATGTACATAAAGCGAAAACGCTAAATTGGCAAATGCACTATTTCTATTCAGAGGTGCAGATATTTTAAATGCTGACTGATGATATAAAAATATTATGTTAAGAACTAAAATAACCTGCTAAAACAACAGTTTGCCAAAGTAAATAATGCAAGCTGCTAGCCTACTTAGCATAATTATAATTATAACTTACATTACTAATTAATACAAATAGAATAAAGGATTTACTAATTATATAGACTAATTTGCTGTTAAAACAATAATATTCTGTTGAAATAAGGGAACGAGATCAATAACAGTAATAATAATGTTAATCATCATCATCATCATCATCATCATCATCATCATCATCATCATCATCATAATCCAAATAAGCCACACTTCCATTCACTCATCATTCATGCCCCCGGAATCCTGGCTCTACCGGATACGACAAAAACATTCGCCACATTATGGAGCTTCACAGAAATGTATCCGATTGAGTCAATCCTGACGCTGCCATGCTCACAAAGGGTGCCAAAATCCCTGATCATGCACTTCTCACAACATTCATCCAGCCAGCTCGATCTCTTGTCAGTTCCCTAGCCTCACCGACTTCCAAACCTCTCTTCCTCAAACACTCATCCACCATATCTCTCCACCTTCTCCTTGGCCTACCTCACCTCCTCCCTCCTTCAAATTCGCTCAGGTATTGTTATCCATTCTTTCCACATGACCATACCATCTCAGGACATTCTCTTCGATTCTGGTGTCCACCGACTTCCTCATTCCACACATTTCACGAATCACATTATTTCGTATCCTATCCACCCTCTGTACTCCACATACATTCCTCAGCAGTCCCATCTCCACTGCTCTTACTCTTGACTTTTCATTTTCATGCCACATCATAGTCTCACATCCATATGTTAGAGTTGGCACTAACACTCCCTCATGTAAGCCTCGTGCAGCTGCAACACTCTAGCCTCTGTTTCTTATAAAGGCCTTCATTGCACAAGCTAATTTTCTTCCTTGTGTCACTCTACTTTCGACTTCTTTTGCATTTTCCTCTCTTTTTTATCACTGCACCCAGGTATCTGAACTCTCTTACCAATTCCAGTCTCTCTCCATTCACTGTAACACACTGGGAGTCACCTTCTCTCTTAGTAACCATCACTTTACTCCTCTCTACATCTACTTTCAAGGCACGACGCTCACAGACATCAGCAAAACTCTGCATTAGCCTAGCAAGTTTTTGTCCGGTACTTCCAAGCAGTACTGCATCATCAGCATACAACAAATTTGAGATATTCCATCTATCACCATTCATTATCAACGCCATCCCTCTCTCCATTACTAGTGTTTTTTCTTCTCTCATCACCCCATCGATATATATATTGAACAACCATGGGGACATCACACAACCTTGTCGCACGCCTACATCGATCGTGAACCATTCATTTAGATGCCCTTTAACCCTCACACATGCTTCACTATGATCATAAAAACTCTTGACAACACCTAGCAGCTTACCATCTACACCATACATGCGCAAAACTTTCCACAATCCCTCTCTGTCTACTTTGTCGTATGCTTTTGCCAGAATCATGAATGCCATAAACACCTTATGGTCCTTCTCACAAGCCTTCTCTGCTATCTGTCTTACTGCAAATACTTGATCCACACATCCTCTGCCACTCCTAAAGCCACCCTGTTCATCACTCACTACGACTTCTGATATCTCTCTTACTTTCTCTATAATAATTCTTCCATATACCTTCCCTACCACACTCAATAAACTTATGCCACGATAATTCTTGCACTCACTTCGCTCACCTTTATTTTTGTACAGGGGTACAATCACAGCCTGTTTCTACTCTGCAGGCACAGTTTCACTCATCCATGCCTTCTTACATATCTCCAACAAGCACTTCATTCCACTCTCTCCACTACACTTAAGCATCTCTGCATACACCTCATCAACCCCAGCTGCTTTCCCATTTTTCAGCCATTTCACAGCGCTCTTCACCTGTGCGAGTGTCACGCCTCCTGGCACTGCTTTCCTTCTCTGCACCCCCCCCCCCAACAATCATGTTTACAGCAGCTGTGCTTTCTCTATTCCCATTCATCAGGCTTTCAAATATTCTTTCCATCTGGTCCTTACTTCATGTCCATGGGTTAGTAACCTACCACCTGCATCCTTCACGCTATCACATTTCTTTCCGCTTTCACTTCTTTTCAGAATAACTTCCTATTTTCAGAGTAGTTCGCATTCATTTTTCTTCCCAGGTCATCATTTACCTCCTTCCATTTCCTCATCACTAATGTCTTTACGTGCTTCTTGCTCTCTATCTCCTCAGTTCTTATTTCAAATGAACCCCTATTCTGTAACCACTGTAGCCACTTCTTCCTCTTTTCCTCCACCGCTCTCTTAAACTCCTCATCCCACCATGCCTTACCCTTCATTTTTGTTGATACTCTTGCCACACCACACGCCATAATAATTAATAATAATAATAATAATGATAATAATAATGATTATGATGATAACTAAAAGTCCGTAACCGTCCTGAAGACAGTCACTACCGTAGTCTCCATCTACTGTCTCTTACAGTGACCTTGGCCCCACTGGGGAGATTAGGCATTTTTTTAGTAAAAGTAAATAAACTCTCAGGAATCGGTCCTCCAAGTTTCCTTTTCAGATTACTTGCTCAGAAGCCACTGAAATCTCCAGTAGTCAAGACCACCTTATCTAATTCACAACGTAATACTGATATGACACTTCTGACTAGTCCCTCCACTGCACAAAAAGGATTTATTTTCTATCAGCAGTGGCCCATGCCAGGATGCATAACCTGAGCCTTTCAGATTTTTCAAGCAAGCTTCGGTTCTCCTGGAATCGTCACGCGACTCTGATGCCAGAATAATATTACCAGCAACATAGTAGTCTCCATCTATGTAACAGGTGCAGACTAAGAACTAGAACTCTGTAAATGTCTTGCATTCAGCAACGAGTCTCGACCTACTGTTTCTTTCAATGGTCTTGACCCCATTGGAGAGATTTGGATTTTTTTTTTTCTATCAGCTATGACCCAAAACACATAACCCTTGCAATTCACATTACTTCTTCAGGTCCCATTGAAATCTCCAGTTGGCATGATCACCTTACCTTGTGCACAATATAATACTGATATGACACTTTCTGATATGCCCTTCCACTGCACTTAAAGGATTTCATTATTTTTCTATCAGCAACGACCCATGCCAGGAAATATAACCTGGGCCCATCAGATTCCTCATGCAGGCACTGGTTCTCCCGGAATCATTGCGACAGTCTATGGCTGGAATATTAATAATACCAGCAAGAACAATAGTCTCTACCTATGTAATAGGCGAAGACTAACAATAACAATAACTAGAACTCTGTAACTGTCTTGTGAACAGTCACTAGCTTCAGTCAACTGTTTCTTACAACGACCATGACCCCACTGGGGAGATATGGATTTTTTTTTTTTTTTTTTTTTTTTTACAAAATAAACTCAGGAATGGGTCCAGTAAGTTTCATTTTCAGACTACTTGTTCAGGTCCTGTTGAAATCTCCAGTAGACATGACCACCTTATCTCCTACACTCATAATACATTCAGCCACAGCATATAAGGGATTTTGATTTTTTTTCTATCAGCAGTGGCCCAAGCCAGGGCACATAACCTGGGTCCATTAGATTCCTTCCACAGCCTTTGGTTCTCCTAGAATCATCGGGAGAATCTTAGAGAGGAATAATAATAATACCAGCAAAAACAATAGTCTCCACCTATGGAATAGATTTTTCAGCAAAAAATTATAGTAGATATTAACAGTGGTTAATAATGAAAATTTCCAGAAAAAAATTACGCTAGCAAGTAACAATTTGACAGTGTTAGAAATTCTAACAAAAAATGATGGTACCAAGTAACATTTATATCATTTAAAGAAATATCAGCAGAAAATGATGGTAGTATTGAGTATCAGATTCATATTTATTTTATATCCACAAAAAATTACGATAGCATGTATCATCCAGATCATTTAAAGGAATTTCTGCCAAGAATGAGGGTAATATGATACAGTATTTATTTACAAGACACTTAAGCGAATCTTGTGACTGGTAAGTGAACTGCGGCCGTAGGCCGCGATCCAATGAATACTATATCAAAGTACCTTCTTTTTTTGTGGGAAGTGTCATCAGGGTGTAGAGGTTAACATTCTCCGACTACTGGATTTAACTCCCAGCTAAATATACCCGTCTGCCCTTAACAGAAAACAAGAGTAGCTCTGAGTGAAAGCTGAGAAAACTAATATAATATACTTCTTTTCCTAACCATGATATTTACTCTCTCTCTCTCTCTCTCTCTCTCTCTCTCTCTCTCTCTCTCTCTCTCTCTCTCTCTCTCTCAAGAAGTGTACAGTGAAGGAAGAATCTCATAAAATTCGCCTACTAAAAATAGTTCACTAAAAGCCGTATTATTTTTTCGACATGGGGGCCAAAGCAGGCTCTAAGAAAAATTGTCCTGAGTCATACCATTTGTCGTTTAGTTGGGTAGGGTGGGTGTCGAATCGGGAATGAGAAGATAATAGGAGAGAGAGAGAGAGAGAGAGACAGACAGACAGACAGACAGACAGAGACAGAGACAGAGAGAGAGAGAGAGCAAAGGAATGGTAAATGTTAAAAAATATTTTGTTGGGAGTGTTGGTCTAAGAATATGAAAATTGACGCATCGGCTCATGAGAAAATGTTCCGACAGTTTGTGGAATATTTTTAATGGTCTGAAGACTTATACACCGACTTGTTTGTGCACAGATGAATGCTTGGGCAGATTACGTAAGGATAAGTTAAATGAGGTTAATTTTAGTGCGGTTATGTGACGTTAGGTGAGGTTGGCTTAGGTTTGCTTACCTTTGAACAAATTGAGTTAGTTTCGTTAAGAAGGATGGATTGAAAACGTAATAATAATTGTGAAAATACTGTCGGGATAGACATTCTACCGAAATACCAACGTTTTATTAACCGTAAAAAGTAGATTAATTTCGGCCAGACCTGGATCTCTTCAGGGAGGTAAGTGGATCAGGGGGATGAGTAAGTCGGTAACTATACTCGGTTCCACGGAGTCTGACGCACTGATTTTGCCAGCCGTGGACAGGTGGATCTGGTAACACTGCGCGATGCACTCAGGCGGTGATTGGTGGATTTCCGTTGTGTTTGAACGTGCGCCCTGTTGACTTCGTATTCCTGCCACCCCCCACATTTATTTGTAAGATACAGGATTATAAAGATATAAATTAATGCAATGATATCTTTAATGATAAATATGTCCCTTTTGATTTATTAGAGATAAACCTGAACGACACTGATGACAAAACTAAGTAAAGTCGCAACTGGACGTATACGGACAAGTGTTAGCGATTGTCGCGGGAATTCAGACGTTCGGAGCAGGCTCGAATGTTTTTCCCACTACTACTACACTGTCACAGTCTACACCATGCCCTTCATTACCTCATCTACTGTAATAATTTTTGGTATCTTTAGTCCTAATTTTAGTCCTAACTTAGTCGTAGTGTGTGATGATGCTATGTACAGTTCATAATTCAAAAATTGTTCTCAAGCAAATACTTTCTGTTCTCTTCCGTCGTGTTAATATTCATCGTGGGTTGTAGTTCCATTACTTGTTGGTAATAAATAGTAATAAGGAAGAGCGATTATACGAATTAGTACAATCAGTTATAGCAGTGCTGGTGTAGAGGTAACAGCGAGCGAGACAGTAGGCCATGTTTGCGAACGTGATAGCGCCCGAATATGGCCTGTAGGCTAGCTGCAAACGCCAGCTCAACTTACGTAGCCCTGGCTGGTAGGATAACAGAAAGGAGCAAAAAATATCTGTAGATTTTCTTAGTTGTGTTATATAGACATTACGTAAGCATCCTTTAAAATTTATGAAGCTGTTGTAATAACCATGTCAAAAGACTTGACTGCCCAAAATCCTTTTTAAATAGTGCCATAAACACTGCATAATTGATGACCTATATTATAACAGAAAGCAGCTCAAGAATCAAATATTGCATAGGTTTCCCATACTTGTTAGAAGTATGAAATTATTTATATATAGTATAATCTTTACAATTCACGGGTTCATCTGTAGGTTTTTCGTTTATTTTTAATATATTCCTGCTTAGGATGTGTTGCCTGAAATAAAGATTTGTCGGCAGGTATGTATTGGACAACATGCATGGAACCAGCATGACATTACCACCACCATCACAACAACTACTACAACAACTACTACAGCAACAACAAGTAGTAATACTACTACTACCACCACTGTTACTGCTACTACCACTACCACTAATACTACCGCCACCTGCACTGCAAGTACAGAGCAACACACAGGCCTTAACAAAAAGTTCCAACGGTCCCCTCACAAATATGGAAGTCAGGGACGAAATATTATAATGAACGTTCACCGATTTTTTACGAGGGAGGGTCAGTATGAAACACAACTACAGGTGACACTGAAAACAGCAAAAGCAACTGGAGTCAGCTTCAGAACTATCCAGAGGATAATAGCAGAGGCTTCTAAGTCACCGAATGGTATAATGTGTTCACCTCCTAAACGTGTACGACCATCGCCCATCGTAGGAAATCTGGACAGTTTTGACCAAGGATGCATCAGACGAGGGCTGCTGGCGTTTTATGAACGAGGTGAACTGCCAACGATTTCGGCTTTATTAAAGTAAATCCAGGAGCCTCCTATCAGTTTCAAGGGGAGTCGAACTTCATTATTTAGAATAATAAGACAACTGGGATTTCGGTATAAGAAGGTGCAAAGTGGAAGGAAAATTTTGATGGAAAGGAAGGACATTGTGGCAGCCAGAAAAGAATACCTTCGAGAAATGAACAACAACAGAGCAAGTTCCCATCTTCGTCCGGTGGTCATTTTGGATGAAACATGGATCAACCAAAACATCTGTGTTGAGCGTTGTTGGACTGATCCAGACGGAACAGCTGGCCCTAAACTTAAGACGGGGAGAGGTGCCAGATTCATCATAGTTCATGCTGGTGGTCACCAAGGCTTCATACCTGGAGCTCTTTTGATGTTCCGGTCGAAGAATGGATCAAAGGGGGACTACCATGATGCTATGGACCATGAACGGTTCAAGATCTGGTTCCGAGAACAATTACTTCCCAACATCAGTGAAGGATCACTAATAGTTTTAGATAATGCACCATACCACTCAAAATTCACCTGTAAAGTGCCAACAACCTGCAGCAGAAAAGATGAACTACTACAGTGGTTAGCTTCAAACAACATCTCCCATGATCCCTCTGCTACTAAAGTATGGTTACTTCAGATCTGTAAAAAACACAAGTCAAAGCAAGAATACGAAATTGATCAGATAGCAGTTAGTCACGGACATAGAGTACTCAGGCTACCCCCCTACCACTGCATGCTGAACCCCATTAAACTAATTTGGGCACAGGTGAAAACTGAAGTGAAGCAGAAAAACTCTAATGGTAACCAGTGCCTGAAGAGAATTGAGCAAATAGCCTACGAGGCAATCAACAACATAACATCTGAACATTGGCGGAAATGCATCGACCACACACTAAAAACTGAGGCTGAATTCAGGGCCAAGGACATTGCACAAGATCATCATGTTGAAAATTTTGTAATTAATGTGTCTTCTGACGAAAGTAGTGTGGACGATCCAAGTGAAGAGGAAAGTGATATGGAGACCTAAATATACAACCTTACCTTAGATATGCTTAGCTTTTCTTGATTATGATTTGTGTGAGCACACACACACACACACACACACACACACACACACACAATCTCACTGGGGTCAATTGATGCTGTTCTTAATAAACACACATTTGCAATACCTTCATAGGTAACAATAGCTTTACAGAGCTACATTATTTTGTTTGTATTCATAGTCAGATTCAGTAAAAAAAAATTTCTTACAGTAATACGTTTGGTGTTTATTTTCCTGAGCCATTTCATAAGAGAGAGAGAAAGAGAGAGAGAGAGAGAGAGAGAGACCCGGAAAGTAATGGATTACATTATTCCAGAATGAACCGAGTATTTGTTAACGACGGAATAAAGGAAAGATAAAAGGAAACCCCATGAGAAAATAATAACTTGTACCATGCCGCTACAATTAAACCGCGTAAAGTGAACGAAAATAATCATAGTGAAATGACAATATAAAGAAATAAAACATAATTATCATTAGGCCTGCTTCTGTCCTTAACTGTTGTCCGTATGCGTCCAGTAGCGCCTTAGTTTTGTTATCAGTGTCGTTCAGGTTTATCACTAATAAACTAAAAAGGACATATTTATCACTAAAGATATCATTGCATTAATCTGCAGCCGTATAATTCTGTATCTTACAAATAAATGAGAAGGTTGATAGGAATACAAATTCAATTTGGTGCACGTTCAAATACGATGGAGATTGACCAATCACCACCCGAGGACACGGCGCAGTGTTACCAATTCCGCCTGTCATCAACTGGCAAAATTTGTGCGTCAGACTCCGTGGAACCGAGTATAGGTAGGATTTTGAAGATGGAAAATGAAATATTCTGAATTATGACTAACTTTACCTTTTTCCTGCAAGCATTTTTGTCAGCTGAAAACAATCATGTGGTATTATGATGAATATAAATCCAAGGCGTGTTCTTTCTTCTTTTTCACTTTCCTCCCTTCTCTTTCTCTTACCTCCACTCGACTCCTTACTCTCCGTTTCCCTCTTCCCGTTTCATTTCCTCCTCGCATTGCCCCCCCCCCTCTTTCTTTCCTCTCTTCCCCTTCCCGTTTCCTCCTGCTGACTCTTATCTTATCTGTCCCCTCCTTCAGTTCACCTCCCTACCACTCCTCATCCGTACTTCTCCTCCAGCCTATACTCTTCCTACAATCTCTCCTTTCTTCTTTCCTTTGCCTTCTCTCTCCTTCCTTATTTCCATGTTTTCTTTCTTCTCTGACTCACCTGCTGTTTTACCTCACTCGTACCCTTTCTCTCGCTTCCCTGCTTCCCCTTTTACTCTCCTATTTTTTTTTTTTTTGTCAACTCTCCCCATTCCTTTTTTACTCGCCTCTTTTCTCCAGCGTTCTCTTCCTCCTCCTCTCCTCGTCCCGTATTTCCTCCTGTCTTTTCTTCTTATTCCTTTCTTCCTCTCCCCCCTCTCCCTCTTTCTCCCCACAGTCTCCCATTTCCTCGCCTCTCCTCCATCATCTCCCCCTCCACTCTCTGCCTTCCATTCCCCTTCTCTTTTCTTCCCGTCTCTCTTCTACTTGTCCCCCTTCCCTCCTTCCTCTCTCCCGTTCGCCTTTCCTTCTTCACTCCTGCATTTCTCATCTACCTCCCCTCTCTCCCTCCCTCCCTCTTCATCCACCCTTCCTCTTTCCTTTCATCTCCTTCCTTCCCCCCTCCCACTTGCCCCCTCTCCCTCCCCTCCCCCGTTTTCTGCCAAACAGTTTATTAACATTCCTCACCGAATTCCACATTGACTGAAAACATATGAGATCAGCCCATTGTGACAAAAGACTGAATATAATGAAAAGAACAAAGCTATCAGGTCACGTTTTATTAAGATGAAAATTGCGACGTCTGGATAAGTGTGTGTGTGTGTGTGTGTGTGTGTGTGTGTGTGTGTGTGTGTGTGTGTGTGTGTGTGTGTGTGTGTGTGTGTGTGTGTGTGTGTGTGTGTGTGTGTGTGTGTGTGTGTGTGTGTGAAATCTGGTGGAATGATGCTGAGGTAAGGTAAGAGAGAGAGAGAGAGAGAGAGAGAGAGAGAGAGAGGAATGATGAATGTATGAATCAATAAAAGATAAGGGATCAAGGAACGGAGGCAAAGAGAAAAAAGGGGGATGAAAGGCAAAAGAATAAAAGTCGGGAAAAAGTCACAGATGAGTAAATGAATGGATGAGTGGCTACGTATTAATTGCTCCCCAAATCAATTGGTTAGGAAAGTGGTCAACTTTGTGAACGGGCGTGAGTTAGGTCTCGGACAGGGAATTGTTTTCATGAACTGAATTTCGTTAAAAGTTTTTTTTTTCCACAACACTCACTGATGTATCATATAAACGCCCTCGCCAGTGTCAACATACTTGTCCTGGATGAAACAGCCCTACTATGTATAGACGGTGGGTATCAGAGTCGAGGTGGTGACATGTAAAGTCATGGAGAACGTAAGACTCCTGCAGATTAGGGAATGTTGTGTCAAGTCTATCCCCATGAACACGGATGTGGAGACACAATGGTATTAGTGAGTGTGTGAAATGTGTCATGCTCCAGTGACTCATTTCACTATATATAGCAAGCTGGTGTTAAGTGTTACCGGTGTTCACTCCAACTAGTGGATGTTGTTTCAGTACGATGGCGCAATTTTTTTTTCAGGTTTTTTTCCCTACATCCACACGACTATATTCAGTTTAAGAAAAAACAGTCGTTTGATAGGGAGTCAAAGTTGAATCAAGTCCTTCCCATTGAACCAGTCTTCTGAAGGCTGAACAAAATCTGGAGATAGAATAATAATAATAATAATAATAATAATAATAATAATAACTACAATAACTGTTGTTGTTGTTGTGTAGATTTTTCCACATGAAAGAGTCAGAGTGGGAGCGTGCCTATAGTGTGAGGCCCGCCAGCGAAGAGCAGGTGATGAAGAGGTAGCAGTTGCTAAGCGGCAGGAGGAAATTAAGAAGGATATGTGACGCGGCTGGAGATGCAAGTTAAGGAAGTTGGACTTGGAGAGCTGCTGGCGAAAGTGCCTGGCGAATTCGTCGGGGTCGATGGAGATAGGCGGGCGTTTGACGTCAGCAGGAAAAGGGCTTCTAGGCGTGTGGTCGCAGGCGTCACGAGGCACGGCGCGATGTTTGGTGTCAGCTATTTACTTATTGTGTAGCCACAATAAGGAAGCTTTGCCATTAGTATTTATGATATAGATTATCTTTGTAAGCACGGGTACATTTTACATTTGCCTCAGTAACTGGCTAATTTTAAGTTTAGCTGTAACCATATTTCTTTCAGAAAATGAGAACTAAATCTATATATCTGTAAAGTTACAGTTTTACAGCTTTTGTGGTTTTCTCTAAAACGTGTTGCAAAAAAAACACTGAGCATATTTGAATTCGGTACTTTCCACTAGGCTAAATGGCAAAATATTTTGCCAAATATCACAGCAAACTCTTTCTTCATAAGATATTCACCCAAACAGCTGTATCTCAATTAGTTTCTGAGATATTTCAATTTCAAATATGCAGTACCATCGCATGAAGGCGACCCTCTTCGGCACAGGTGACAGGATTAAAGCAGCCACATGGGCCTAAGGAGCTGACCCATCAGTTCGATGACGTATTCTTCGTTTTAGTCAGGACACCAAGAGACTGTTTTACTCAGATTACGAAGCGCCTCTTCATTACGTACAAGTTAATTACCCCACAGATTCAAATATTTCTTTGACATTTACTCCTAACTGGTCAAGGTAGTTTTCCTGCTATCAAGAGAGTGATGATCGGTGTCACTGTTATTTCATATTTATGCATATATTTAACACTATGCTTTCATGAGTCTCGAATGGTAACTAAAAGAGTGGGGGTCTATGGACAAGTTAGCTGGCGTGGAGTATGATAATGTTGGTGGTTCCAACACTTTCTGTTTCAGTAAAGTCTCCCAGAAGGAAGAAAGCCGTATATTAGCAGCGTTATATGCATACATACATATATATATATATATTTATATATATATATATATATATATATATATATATATATATATATATATATATATATATATATATATATAAAATATATGTATATAATATATATATATATATATATATATATATATATATATATATATATATATATATATATATGTGTGTGTGTGTGTGTGTGTGTGTGTGTGTGTGTGTGTGTGTGTACATATATACGGCCGAGAATTGAACAAGAACGCTTTAAACTCCTAATGTTTGTTTCGTGATATTGTAGCCAGCTCTTGATTACTGTATTTCGCTTTGGACAGAATTATTGAATGGAAGGAGTTGGCCGTAGCGTTAATGACCCTTTTTAGAATCAGAAACCTTCCCTAGTGTGCATAAAATCGTCTAGTAGCAGCTTGAATAAAGTAAAAGCGATGGCTTCTGAAACCAAGGGGTATTTTCTGTGGCTAGCCAGTTGGCAGTCCTGCCACAGTGGCGGTAGTTGCCACACCTGTAGTATGTTTGCCTCCCAAGACTAGGGTTTGAAGTCGTCATCATGGCTGTTTAAAGTGGTGCTGGTACTATAACCCTCCATATGAGTGCATATGTTGGCAACCCGGTGATTTTGTCGATGACATACAGAGACTCTAATATACGCAAATACAGTCATTACAGTTCTTATAATTTCACTTACATCACCCTTTCAACAGAAATATTTTCCCCGATCGAACTAGGCCAGTATGGGGAAGGGTTGTGTGTGTGTGTGTGTGTGTGTGTGTGTGTGTGTGTTTACCATTATACCAGACTCGTGCAGGGAATATTCAGTGGGCCTAAGTTATTTAATCTCAAATTTTTAGCTCAGTCTTCTACAAGAATCCCCCGGACACCCACTGAAATTCCGTTAAAATAAAGGATTTGTGTACACCGATCATAACGCTGCCCTGCTTGATGGCAACATTTTTCCGTGTTCTTTCCGAACAGAATATAGTATTTGGCTTATATTATGGGTATGCAAAACCGCGTTTGGTTGGTTTAATGCCAAAAGACGGCGTTCTGCAATACCTTCGGTCAGATTAGTTAAATTTTACATTGTCGTCCAATATAGCATGTCATACTGACCCTCTATAAAGACGCTGGCTTAATATTTTGAAAACTGTTAATTTCCACAGGATGTCAATAGAGGGAAATATACTTAGAATTATAAGTAGTGTAACACAAACTTTTTTTTTTTTTTTTTTCAGGCATGAGGTTGGTGTAAGGATAACAATTTAGCGGGTTATCTTCGGGCTACCTCGGCCTCCTAGGAGTTGGTCCAGTCCTGCGCTGAACCTAATATGGACTGATACAGAATAACGCAATGTGGTGGTGGTGGTGGCAATGTTTCTCTTAAAACGCGGCCCAAAAGTGGGTGACAGAACAACACCACTCGTCCACCCTTGCGACACCCCTGTCTCCTGGTCGGCTCGTTTTGCCGGCCTGACAAAGGCAGACGAGGCCGGTGACCTTGGTGGAAGCCGGGTGGGCGGCCAGAATGTGACACCCAGTACAGTGACCCGCTAGGACAGGCCGGTACACAGTATGTGTGTAGGATGACACCACTTACTAACGGAATGCGGATGGGAACACTCAAGTGCAGTTGGTAATGGTGAATCCATATGCTTGTTACATCATACAACACCACACCACACCACTTTATGCCATACCACACCACACAACATCACCGCTGCTTCACCCATGAAAGGGGCATCCTTCAGGATCTATTGATTTTTATTCCTGGCCACTTCTGCCTCAGTGCACACTTTCCCTTGTCTGCCTGCTTCACTTAGCCACTGCCCTGGCTTAGAGAACATAAAGTTCAGTGAAAAACTGAAGTGAAAATTTCTTCAAATACTAATTTAGGGCTACCAAGTCGTAGTTATTAGGGAGGAATGTTGTGAGAACATGAAACACAAAATCTAAATGTCAGTATCCATTAATTTTACGCATATCGCGAGTCTAGCCCTGTAGGGAAGCAGTTTTTTTGTTCACATTTAATATTTGGACACATTATTTGCATACAAATGTGTAAGCATTTGGCCTCATATCTAGCCTCGCCAACAAATGCCATAGACCAGAGTTAACTGTAGAATTTATGAGGATCAAAAAGGCCTATAATCCCGTATCGGTTTACAGGAGATTGATCTTTCAAACTCTTCGACCCCCATCGGCACTTTCCTAGGCAGAAGCACATTATCTGGCAGTAGCAAGAGTACAGTAACAGGTACGTTGTCGTGCAGGATGGAAGAACACATTAAGGCAGACGAAAAACTTAAGGAGAGGGTAAAGACAAACAAGCAAGTAGACAGTGACTGAATGCTTGAATGATTGACTCAGACAGTTTACATCAACGGTTCCTGACAATGTAACCTCAAAGTTCACTGCCGTTATATACGTACAATACAATTTACCGTTTCATTCCCATGACGTATTATTCCATGCTGTTCTTGGTAACTCTAAGGGATGTTATTATACTTAGGAAGGGCCTCTATTGATGATGGGAATAATGAATGCTATGAATTAACTAACCCCTCCTATTCGATGGGTTTATTTTAAGCTGAATAAAACAACCAGAATGTATCATGAATAAAGCGATATTTTCGACATCAAACTAGTACAAACACGAACTATACACACCAACCTTCACGCAATAACGAAACTCATAGAATAAGACAGCGATACTTGTAAACATTGCTACAGAGAAAGGTGATTGCGATGAAAAGTGTCAGAGAGAGAAAAATAATTGATAACAGATACGATAACCATGAATGACGAAAAGAGTGTATGACAATAAGAGAGAAAGTAGAAATCAGTGTGGGAGAAAAGAGAAAAGACAGTAATGCAACGCCGAGATCTCGGGCTGGGAGCTGTAGAAGTTAAGTGTCGCTTGGGATGCCTCAGCCAAACGTTGTGCACGGACTCGCCATACAATCTCCATGACAGGGTTCATTGTGGGTTGAAATAAGAGTAAAGATAAACTTAATCGATTTCATATGACCTTGCCCTTCCACTCCTTGACCTTGCTGAAGTATTCACTTCATTGTACCTTCATCCTGTATCACTAACAAAAGTTTGGTCGAAATCCGTCATGGAGTTCAGGAGATATCGTGACCAAACCCATACCTTGATCTTTGACTCCACAGCATTACTGACTTAATCAGTTCACCATCCCTTTACACTGCATTACTGAGAAAAGTTTGGTCGAAATCCGTCCAGTTCAGAAAATATCGCGGCCACACCCATATGACCTTGACCTTTAACCTCTTGACCTTGCCGACTTAATCAGTTCACTCTCCCTTCATGCTCTATCATCGACAAAAGTTTGGTGGAAATCCGTCGAGGGGTTCAGGAGATATCGCACCCACAAGGATAAATTAGGTCGACCGCATGTAGCCATAACCTATCTGACCTACTCCGTTCATCATCTCATACCGCATCACTGACAAAAGTTTGGTGGAAATCCGTCAATGGGTTCTGGAGACATCACGCCCAGAAAAGTGTTACGGACGCAAGCACCCACCCACACACCGACATCATTTATTCCCTCCCAGGATAGGTGCGCGGAGACATAAAAAGCCGTGGTCACGATCAGTGAAAAGAAAATAAGAGAGAAAAAGAAAAAAGCAGGAAAAAAAAAAGAATATGAGAGTAAGAGAGATAAAAGGAAATGAGTAAGAGAGAAAGGTGACTATGTAAGTAGGGAAGAAAATGAGTAAGAATTACAGAAGGAAAGATAATGTTATAGTTGCTGAGAAAAAAATGATTAAATAGAAAAAGAAGGCAAGGGAACAAGAGCGTAAGACAATGTAAAAAAAAAAAAAAAACACACACACAAAGCTGAAAAGAGAAAGGAAAGAGTGATGAAGGAATGGGAAGTTACTACAGACGAAAAGATGAAGTATGAAAAAGAATATGACAGTGAAAGTGCAGTGCAGTAAAAGACTTAGAAAGAGAATTGAAGACGGAGAGTGTGAAAAGGGAAGGGGAATCAAGAACAATGAAAAAGTGAGAGGAAAATATGGAAGCAGTAACGAAATAGAGGTAAGCCAAGAATAAAGAAAAGAGTTTGTCAGAAGGAATGAAAAAAGATAGCGACAAATGAGAGAAGATCCACAGGCAATGAAAATGGAGAGTGATAGAGACAATCTGATAAGAAACAAAAACCCGAAATATAAAAAGAGAGTGAGAGAGGATTAGAAAAAAGGAGAGGATTATAGAACAGAGAAAAGCCGGGAAGGATAAAAACAAAAAATGAGGAAAAGAAGGGACAGAAAACGCTCAGGAAAAGGATATCAAAGGGTTAGGAGCAAAGCTAAGAATACGGTAGCAAATGCTAATGAAAAGAAAACAGCTGTAGAAGGAGAGGAGGCAGAAAGGAGGCAGGCGAGAGAAGAGAGTATGGAAGGGATGAGAATGGAGAGGGAAGAGGTAGACAGTAAGGAAAGAAGCTGAGGGAAGAAAAAAAGAGGGAAAAGGACATGGAAGGGAGGAGAAGGAAGGAAGAGTAGAAAAGAGAACAAATAAGCAAGGAGAGATTCAGAGAGTAAGGGAGACGAAGGAGATTACACAATGGTGAATACGGAAAGATGACGAAAGGGGATAAAGGAGGAAGATAAAAGGAGACAAAGAGTAAAAAATGGAAGAAGAATGAAGAAGGGAAATAGATGGCAGAAAAGACTAATAAAGAATGGAAAAGAAAGTAGAATGAGAGAGAATGGGAAAGAGAAAGCATTAAAGACCATGGATGAAGGAGAGAGAAAAACAGATGTAGAGGATGAAAGGAAATTGCAAAAATTAAAAGAGATGGAGGGACAGAAATGGACGGAAAAGAAGAAATAATATAAGTAGGAAAACGAAGACTAAATAGAGAAAGAAAGGATGAGAGAGAAAAGAAGTTGGAAAGGAATGGAGGGGGAAAAAAGAAACGAAATCAGGATTGTTAAGAAGAAGAAAAAAAAAAAGATATGGAGAGAAAAACGAAAATTCTCCATCTGTCCTCTTGTTTCTTTACAATCTTTTGTCCTTGGTTTTTCTTTCATATCTCTCTCTCTCTCTCTCTCTCTCTCTCTCTCTCTCTCTCTCTCTCTCTCTCTCTCTCTCTCTCTCTCTCTTCCATATACATATTTGCTGCTGTCCCATAAAGTATAATTTAATACCTAATTTTTCCTCCTCCTAATGTCCTTTCTTAGATCGCATTTTCTTTTCATCTGGTCATATTTTTGTTCAGTTTTTCCTACATTCTCTCTTTTCTCTGTAGCTACTTCACCACCATTCACTCAGTCGTCTCATTGTCTACTTTTCCCTTCCTCATATGACCTCTAAGATGTTTTTCCTTTACTAGACCAACTTTCCTACGCATATTTTCCTTCTAAGCTTATTTTTCTTTTATTTGGGACTTCCGTTGCATATTCTATTGGATTTACTTTGGTCTCTCCTACAATTCAGTTTCACCAAGTTTTCCTTCCCATTTTCTTTCATCCTCCTGTATTTTTCATCATCTCTCTCTCTCTCTCTCTCTCTCTCTCTCTCTCTCTCTCCTGCTTGTTATTTTCCTTTCCTTTCCATATCAGACAGATGTGTTACATAGCCAACCTCCTCTCAGTAAGTGCGTTAGGATTTACGCTGTACTAGTACAGTAGGGTTGATCCACGTTGAAATGGTATCAGGTACACAAGATGTAGGGGCCCGATTACTAAAACGTCCAAGAAGCCCATTTTAATTATATCAACTAAACGACCTTTGCTACATAAGTGCAAAGTTACCCGTAAAGCTTTGCTAACCTTCACAATGGTCGAGAAATCGAATCGCAAAATCATTGTTACCGATTTTCTTTCTTCCTGCTTTCTTTCATTCTTCTTGTACATATTTATTCATCAATCATAACTCCAAAACAAAAAGGCATACACGACCGTGTTATGCAACTAACTGCTTTGCAAGAACCAGCGATATTTACTACGGTATATATGTAGGGCAGCAATCGAGCAATGGGGTACACTGGATTTCAAAAGTATCGGTGCACAGGGGGTGCGATGGCTACCGAAAAGGTTCGAACAACTGTTGACATTACCAACGTCTCATTGTAAATCATCAGTGTCTGTCTGTATAAACATTACATTTGCTATATATATATATATATATATATATATATATATGTAAGAGAATATTGTTAGTTGGCGATATATAACACCTCCCGACATCAGGACTACCAACGCGTGGTAGGGCGGATACTAATATTTCAGTGACCTTCGTTCTGTGGTCCCAATGTTTCACTCATGTTGTGCACCGATACTTTTGTGACCCAGTGTACACGCGTTACAGCCTAAAATCGTTCACTAACACTCAGTCTTTTGCTTAATAACATAAAATTCAACTGATTCGTATTGACCCATTCCACTTAAACATTTCAGGTATTTTGTATAAGTCAAAGTAGCTATTGTCACACAGCTGAATATCATTTTAAATGTAGCTAACGTGTAATTGCTAAGTAGCTTCCATAAATAGGTCACAAACAAAAATGAAAATTTTTATTCTTAAATGGTTAGTAAGATGCTGGATGAAGAAGTACTGAAAGATGAAAGCATTTGGGATGGAAAGTGGTTCAGATTTCCATACCGATCATTTAATTAAACACTGTACAGTGTTTATACAAAGTTTGTGTCTGGTGGAATGTAGTAATAAGTATAGATCTCTGAATCTCCTTTTCCAATTGCTCTTTTCATGCTGTGATTTTTTCCGTTCCTGTATCCTAACAATAATTTTTTTTCTTTTTTTTTTTTTTTTTTTTGCTCAGCTGAACTTTCTGTTCTCTAACTTGCTCTACCTTATTTCACTTAACTAACTCAGTTTAAGTTTCCCATGTGAGCTTAGAAAAACTGACTTAACCTGCCCAACTTTGTCAAACCATCTTGAAGAGTCTACTCTGGTCGAATAAGCAGGGCTTGTGTAATTATTGCTTTTTTATAGGGTCAAGACAACCCAGGGGCGAACAGTTACGCAGACGGAGTATTATCTTCAATATGTGTTCTCGAAATTACATAGCTAATCTATTTCATTTGGAGGATTTATACAGTTTCTCACTGGCATTACAACAGGTCATATTTCCAGATGCACTTTTCCCCTTGCACCTTAGAAGCCTTCCTCACTTATATATCCGTGCACATAGAGAAGGTTTCGAACAGGTCGCCTCTTCAGTGCCTGTCGGTCCTATAGATCAGCTGTCCTTCAAAGCCTGAACGTGTGTAGTAGGGCTTCCTATCCACGTCAGGCGTGTACATCCCGTCATACTACTTATACCTGCCTCACTTACCTAATACTTTCAGGCTCGTACGATTAATTCTCAGTTAAATGAAATTTCTGTCGGTGAATTAATTACTATTAGCAGCCGTGGCTTAGTGGGTTAGAGCGCTCCGCTCTGACCAAAGAATCGGAGGATCGAATCCACCCAAGGGTCATTGGTAGACATCAGGAAGGGCATCCGTTCATAAAATGCTACACGCTCCAGTCCAGAAGTCCTCTATTCAGGGGCAACGCCTTAGCCCTTCGGGGATACCTGGCGTAAAACCAAATTATTATTTATATAAATTATAATAAACACTACTGTTGGCCCGACCATGAGAGTCTGTATATATATATATATATATATATATATATATATATATGAGAATCTGTGTAACCAGTGATTATATATATATATATATATATATATATATATATATATATATATATATATATATATATATATATATATATATATATATATATATATATATATTACAAGGAATCTGTGTAGCCAGTGGTTTCATGAAATCCCTAGGGAACTTGTGAAATAAGTTAAAATTAGGATGGTTCATTAAGTTTATGCAATTTAGGCTGCGGTTAGGTAAGGCTGGGGTAATCTAGGTTAAGTTTAGGCTAGGTTAGGCTAGGTTAGTTGCGATAGGTTAGGTTAGGTTGATTTATATGAGCGCTTAACATAATCTAGTATTCATATAAATTAACCTTATCTAACGTATCCTATGTAACCTAGCCTAACCTAACCTAGAGCTAACACAGATTATCTCAGCTTAACCTAACTCCAGCCTAAACTAACCTACCCTTAATTAACATATCCTATTTTAAACTCATTTAACAAATTCACTAGGGATTTCGTGAAATCGCCGGTTACACAAATTCCATGAAACATCTATCTATCTATTTATCTAACTATCTATCTGTCTATCTATCTATATATATATATATATATATATATATATATATATATATATATATATATATATTATGCGAGGAAGAAGGAACCAAAGGCCATGAGCCCGCAGTAACAGTTCCCTCCAAGAGAAAAACAAAATACAATAGAGAGCCAAATTCAAGATCCGATCATTTTGAGATGCCAGGACACACTGCGTTTGAAAGACTGGAGATCATAGGCAGCAGGAAATACAGACAGAGAGAGACAGTTCCAGAGTTGACCTGTTGCATAAATGAAAGACTGGGAGTAACGGTTAACTCTTGCATTAGAGAGTTGGACAGAAAAGGGATGAGAGTTTGCTGCCAGACGGGTGCTACGCGCCCGTCGTAAAGGTGGAGGAATGCAAGCAGACAGTTCAGAGGAGCAGTGACCATTAAAGTAGCGATAGAAAAGAGATAAAGATGCAACAGTGCGGCGAAGGGACAGAGGTTGAAGGGAGTCAGTAAGAGGAGGAGAGTTAATGAGACAAAAAGCCTTTGACTCCACCCTATTGAGAAGAGCTGTATGTGGGGAGCCTCCCCACACGTGAGAGTTGTACTCCACACAGGGGCGGATAAAACCCCTGTATAGAGTCAACAATTGTGCAGGAGTAAAGAAAGAGCGGAGTCGGCTTAGCATACCCAATCTCTTGGAAGCAGATTTTACAAGATATGTAATATGATCTTTCCAAGATAAGTCCCGAGTAAATGAAACCCCATGCATGTTCAAGGATGATGCAGGATTAAGTTGAATATTATTAAACATTAGTGGGTATACCTGTGGAAGATTTTGTCGGGTTGATAGGTGTAAGAACTGAGTCTTAGATGCATTAAAAACAACCATATTATTTTTACCCCAGTCAGAGATACGAGTCAAGTCAGACATTAGGTGTGCCATAGCCTCATCCCTTGTTTGTTGAAGTAACTGTTGAGATGGGCATTGCGGGAACCGAATGGAAAGGTGAAGGGTGGAGTCATCAGCGTATGAGTGGATAGGGTTAGATGTACAGCTTAGAAGATCATTGATGAAAAAAAGGAAGAGAGTTGGTGATAGGACAGAGCCCTGAGGAACACCACTGTTGATAGATCTAGGAGAAGAACGATGGCCGTCTACAACAGTGGCTATAGAATGACCAGAAAGGAAGCTAGCGATGAAGGCACAGATAGAAGGATAGAAACCGTAGCAAGGGAGTTTGGAAATTAAAGATTTATGCCAGACTCGATCGAAAGCCTTTGAGATGTCAAGTGTAATGGCAAAGCTTTCGCCAAAGTCCAGAAAGGAGGATGACCAGGTGTCTGAAAGGTATGTGAGAAGGTCACCAGTGGAGCGTCCCTGACGGAACCTGTACTGACTATCGGAAAGAAGGTTGTGATAGGAAAGATGCCTTAAAATTTTTCTATTGAGAATTGACTCGAAAACTTTTGAAATACAGGACGTTAAAGCATATATATACATATATATATATATATATATATATATATATATATATATATATATATATATATATATATATATGCTCACTCAGTTGAAAAACAAATCGTCTGGCGTCAGCTTGACAACAGTACTAGAGTCGTCCGAGAAAGAATGGCTGAGGTAGTATTTACACCAAGCGATTCGCGTCCAATCGAGTCAAGACGATTCATGACTGGTTTTGAATCGCCATTCTAGTTAACAGTAACGTTAATGTATTTTTGCAGGAACCGTTTACACGAGGAGAGTCGAGTCAAATCGAGTCACGCTGAGTCGAGTCGCGTCAAGTCACGAATAGTGCTGATCCCCCCTCCCCCCTTTTTTTTTTTTTTTCCACCAGTCATTGAGTCCGCTGTGGTGTGAAGAGCAACATCATGCGGGTGGACGAGCTAATAAGTTTAGTTCAGGAGCGACCTGCTATGAGTCAAAATGACTCGAGTCAAATGGCTCTCATGACTGGACTCGACGCAGCTCATTTGGTGTAGATGCAACCTTAACCTAATCTAATCTGCATACGACATTGACGCAAGTGATGCATCTAAAAGTCTACCAGTTTTCGAGCACTTTCTCAAACTGGCGGGGAGAATACAGCCGCCTTCCTTCGCTGCTAAGTGAAGAAAGAACGTGAGGTAGCCACAGAGGAGCCTAAGGCAGGATGGAAGAGATGGTGGGAGGGTGATAAGGTGTGAGGAAGGAAGAGGGAACACGAAAATGGTAAAAGTGAGACAGGTTTTTTCACCTACTGTATCATTCGCCCGAAACCTTAGCTATGTGCTACAGGAAAGACTGTCAGTAGACCTCCTCTTTTTTGTGTCCGAATGAGCACACACACACACACACACACACACACACACACACACACACACACACACACACACACACACACACACACACACACACACACACGCGCAGGGGTGCTAGCTCATCGACCTTTGGGCGAAGTATGGAGTGATGTCACAGTAAACTGCTGAACGTCTCTCTCTCTCTCTCTCTCTCTCTCTCTCTCTCTCTCTCTCTCATATCAGGGCGTATTATCTTTTCTACTTCGCATCCCCAGGGTGATGTTTATGTGGATGTGTGCCGGTATGATGTTGAGATGTCAAGAAATGTGCCAGGACCAGGCTAACGGGAATACTATGCGACTTCTCTCTTGCGAAGGGCAAAGACAGATAAGATAGGAGAGGGAGGCAAGGCAGAAAGGAGGAAAAGAGAGAGAGAGAGAGAGAGAGAGAGAGAGAGAGAGAGAGAGAGAGAGAGAGAGTTGAAAGGTTTATTAAAGGCTCTGTCAAACTTCTGGAGTTTGCAAAGTTTCTCCTACGCTGAATGAAGTCTTATGAAATTTGCAAAAAATTAAATGTGAAAGACGGAATTGGATGCAAGGGGATAAGGCGACCGACTATTGAAAGATAGATCTGTATACTTAGATTACCCTCTACGTCATATCTTCATCAAGCCTTCCTCTGTCTCTTCCTTCTTTCCCCCTGTCTCTTCCTTCTTTCGCCCTCCATTCCCCTTCCTCGAGTCTACTCTTTTCTTTTCTAATCTTCTTCCTGACTCTTCCCTGTTATCCCTTTCTCACTTCCTCTCTCTTCCTACTCCTTCCCTCTTACCTCCACTTCTTTTCTTATGTGTCTATTCTCGTCACCAGAGAGAGGCTTTGAACCCATTGAGTCTCGGTTTGTAGCTTCCTTGGATTTTCCTTCATTTCTTGTTTCTCCTCTCTCTCTCTCTCTCTCTCTCTCTTCCTCCTTTCTGCCTTGCCTCCCTCTCCTATCTTATCTGTCTTTGCCCTTCGCAAGAGAGAAGTCGCATAGTATTCCCGTTACCCTGATCCTGGCACATTTCTTGACATAGTATTTAAAAAATGTAAAGCACGTCACCACTGTAAATAAGTGAACGCAGACGGAATCGCCACAAATTGCCTCTATGTCAATCTGTTCTCCGCCATCAAGCTGTTCTCCCTGTAATTTATACCACCCCAACTTAAATACCAAAATGAAATACATAAAAAACTTCTCTCTAACGAACTGATCAACGATTTCAGGATAACTACTGCCGTTGCCCGGTTTGGTTTCTTTTGGCAAATATGAAGTTTGTTTATTATATTAGGGTCCGTCTTTATGCTGTATTAACTCCTTCAGTTCAATGACGTTTATGAATAGGTTATTCTCACCATCACCGGAATCATCTCAGTTAAAGTATCTCAGAACAAAAGGGCTTATGAATATTATATCTGCCCTCTCCGGGTCGAATACCCTCTCAGCTGACGTCACTTATTCAAAGTGTTAATAGCAATCCCATCGATAAGCATATATGATAAGTAAGTGAAGATTATTTCCAAATTTTAAACTGTTTCAAAATGTTTTGACAGGAAAAGGAGGTGTGCTTTTTGTTAACTTTGCACAGTTAAAGACAAAGGTTGAAGTACTGTTCAAACGTGTCTACTTCACACTTAGACCATTCACATTACATTCCTGTCTCATGCATTATATAAGTGACAATCATCTATTACTTGAACACGCTCTCAGTCTACGGTTACTAGCCAGCAGGGGTGAAAAATCTGGCACACCTTTGTACCTGACTGTACACTGAATTAAACTCCTTCGCAACAAGAGATCTCTTAAACATTTTAGTGCAATGACACCTTTTAAAAACATCATATTCTTGTTACTTGGCGGCGATATTATTCACTTTGAGTAATGCCTCATGAACTGAAACCCCCTAAAAAAAAAGCCGTCGTTGCCTTCTTCGCAAAAAGGCGCCTTTCTGATCTGTAGAGAGTCGTCTATCGGGCTTAAAAATAAAATATAAACACAGTATTCGTCCTCACACTGGAAGAACTAAGCAGAATTATACTGCTTGGCGGTAGCAGAAGTATATTAAATACTACTAGCATTTCTAGGGGAATGCAGAATTGTCTCCACAAGAAAATCTGTAGCACTCAAAGAGATAAGTGTCTCCATAGCTTCTAGGAAAAGTTGACTAAACTAAGGCCATCGATTCGCGTTGCCATAATTCGCTAAATACATGTGCTGGGAGGGTATCATTTCACACCAGAGACCCTTAAAAAGGTCTAACATAAAAGTAAAAGAATTGCGTAATATATGGGGGCAACAACTGTACCAGGGCTGAAGCAACCTGGTGAAGAAATTAAGGAATGTCACCAAAGAGCGTCTGGAAAAAAAAAAAGGGAGAGGGGGGAATATAAAACATAGTATTTATTGTGAAGGCTACTAATACTAAAAGGGTATTTTGGGGGACAATGCCTGACGTTAGCTTGAATTAATTACAAAAATCGTAACGATAATGAATGCATTAGGGTTAGTAAAGTTGTCTGGCCTTAGCTAAAATGATTGAAATAGTTGTTTTTTTACTTGATGGAAAATGTAAAAAAATAAAAAAGTCGTCTGCTGGCGACAAGATCCAAACTGCGTTATCGTAATGAGGAGACAAAAAAGGTTAATAATAATAATCTATTTATCTATCTATCTATAGCCCGACACCCTAATCCCGCAAAGGGTGGCCGCAGACAAAACGCCTCCAAGTCGCTCTGTCATCCACCATTTGACTACCCTCCCCCCAACTCACCCCCCCCTCCCTCATATACCTCTCAACTCCATCCCTCCACCTCAACCTCGGTCTACCTCTCCCTCTCCCTCTCTCCACCTCACCTACATACACCCTCTTAGTCAGTCTTGCATTCTCCATTCTTTTCACATGTCCAAACCACCTCAGTGTATTTCTCCTATTAATAATAATAATAATAATAATATGAAAAAGAAAAAGAGAACACGAAGTAGAAAAAACGAAGGGAGAAGGAAGAAATGGAAAAACAGGAGGGCGAAACACACACACACACACACACACACACACACACACACACACACACACACAAGAAAGAACGAGGAAAAATGGAAGAAAGGAGAAGAAACATGGAATAAGAGAGGTATGTGAAAATGATGACGCGGCTAAGGAAAATGTCGGAGATAAAAGCTTATTTTAGAGTCAGGGGAATGAAAGATGAAGTGGTAAGAAGGAAAAGGGAAAAGAGAAGGAAGAACCGAAGATGGGAAAAAAAAGAAAAAAAATGAAGAAGAGGAGACAAAGGAAGGAGAAAAAGCAATTAATTAGGTGGAAGGAAAGAGGAATGCATATGAAGCTATCTATCTATCTATCTATATACCTAGGCTGCTTCCCCCAAGGAAAGGGAGGTAGCCGAGACAGGACGACACACTCCCCATTTACTGATCCATTCAAGCACATTCATTCGCATCTTAGCCCCAAAGGGGAGAACGGACAGATCCTCACCGCACCACACCACACAAGGGTCAACTGCGCAATGCAATCAGTGACATCCGCAGCAGGGCCCGACAGCAGAACTGGTTTACCCCTGCCACATCATAACAGACCCATATGAAGCAGGGAAGAGAAAAAACATGACAAAGCGAGGAATAAGGAATGAAAGAAGAGAAGAAGGAAACAGGCAACATAAAAAAGAAAGAAAACAGGAGGAATTGGGAAGGAGGAGGAAAAGAAAAAGAAGAGGAAGATAAAGAAGAAGAAGAAGGAGGAGGAGGAAGAGGAGGAAAAGGAGGAGGATGGAGAGAGAGAGAGAGAGAGAGAGAGAGAGAGAGAGAGAGAGAGAGAGATGCAGGAAGGAAGTGGGAAGAAGAAATTAGAAGAAAAGAAGATATATGGAAGACAAAAGAATGAAAAAAGAAAGAAAACGACATACCCAAGAAAGAGGAGAAAAATAAGGAAGAGATGTATTATCGAGTAAAGAAGTGTGAGAAGAGAGAGAGAGAGAGGCTGATGAAGCAGTATATTCAGGGTAATGAAAACCAAAATAAAAGGCGTTATAAGAAGAAATATCGCATGGCGACTGAGAGAGAGAGAGAGAGAGAGAGAGAGAGAGAGAGAGAGAGAGAGAGAGAGAGACAGACAGACAGACAGACAGACAGAGACAGAAAGACATAACAAGATATATATATATATATATATATATATATATATATATATATATATATATATATATATATATATATATATATATATATATATAATACACACACACACACACAGCACGGAGGAAAGAAGGAACAGGAAGGTTTGAGGAAGATGTCACACGAAGGACTTCTAAAGGAATTAAGTGGCAAATATACATCACTTCAGATTGCTGTTTGAACCGATGAGAAAACAGCAAATATGAAAAGAAATAGAGAAAAAGGAAGAAAAGAGGCGGGCGAAGAAGTGAGACAGATAAGACACGAGGGTATACGTTAATGGAAATACAAATAATTAATATGCAATGTAGTGGAAACAGGAACTGAGGGGAATGTTTGTCGTGCTTGTCAAAGAGGAAGAAGCAAAGTGAAACAAGAAAGGACAAGAGGGAAGAAAAAAGGAGGACTGAGATATATGAGACATAAAAGGAATACGTGAGTTGAAGTTAATATCAGCACTGCCATCCTAACCCACTTTCCCCACTAATGAATGGCATGGGAGGGCTCCAGAAACAGGATCTTAGCACAATTTCACACTTTTTATTTTTCATTTATGTGTCGTAACTGTAATTTGTTTTCCCAGGAAGGACAAGGAAAAGGGTGAGCAAAATTTTCCCTTGTCTCATGTTTCTCCGGTAAAGACGGTGAAGAAAGAGACGAGTTTTCATGTCGGTTTATGCAATTCTTTTAACAGGGAAGACAAGGCAAGGAAAGTGCAGTGACCTCCAATACTCCATGTTCTTTGTGCAAAAGCAGATATAACTTGCGACAGAGAGTCAGTCGGAGGTATGAGGATGGTCCCCTTGAAGATAGAAAAATGGAGAACTAACAAGCAAAGTGCCCACGTGAACTGAACAAAATGCTGTGAATTCGCAACGTTTTCTCTGCTGATGGGGAAAGAAGAAATAATATGAAACATGATAGAGAGAGAAACGAGGAGAGGGAAACTTTCGAAAGACGAGAATCGAAAGGAAAATGTAACTCCTTTGCTTTTGGTCTCTCTTAACCATCTTATAATCTTAACAACTCTAGTTTTTTACAAGCGAGCGAGCAATGTTTACTCTGTTAAGTTAGGAACCGGTCCGACTTGGCCTGGCCCGACCCGACCGTCACGCTAAGCAGCTATTAATTTTGCTCCTATGTGACGTAGAGAAACTTGTTATCAACTAAAAACCCAACCATGAAGGCGTAGGAACCTCTTGGAATCGCAAGTTTTCCAAGGGAGTGTTCGGCTCCAATCGGTAAACGCCTCAATTACGAAATCAAATTTAAAAATGTTTTCCGTTATAACATGAAGTTTGTTGGCATCAGCTCTATCGATTAAATATCGGAGATTCCACCTATAACTTTACATTAACGTTTTGGTTGTTTCAATGGTGAAACCACCAAGGGAAAACACCCCTTTTCTGGCTTTAATCATCTCATCAAAAACCAAATCTTCATCGTTTCAGTTTTGTCTCCGCGGCAGGTTGGCAAAGGAGACTAGAATTTAGCAGTGCACCTTGCTTTATACCAGTGCTCACGTACCGCTGGAACCTTTGTCACTCAAACACACCCTGAGATATATTAAAGAACTTCGTTTTTTTTTTACTTCGTAATATGTTCTCCAAAATACTCAATGAACGAATCAAAATTTAATCAATAGTCGAAAATCATCCAGGAAGATATCATCCAGGGTAAACGCCCTCTTTCATACTTTGATACTGCAATTGATATCTGACAATTTGCTGTAGTTCGCTGAAACTTCTTGGCCACTGTGAAAAACTCGCGTGGCTCGTATGATGCGATGCTTCTATTGTACAGTAGCAAAGCTTAGTTTCTTTCGTAGTAGGTCAATGTGCCATTGAATACTCAAAACATCATCGCTGTTACTATGGAATCGACGTAACCAAAGTTCTTGAATTCGAGAAATACAAACCTGATAATCCTATCTCCGTATATCAGAGGGAAATTGTGATAATATGGCGCTCGCTTGCTCATCAAATGCTCACAGGGCACATTTTACTGGTTATAGTCAGTTTATCATCACACGTTTTCATATAGTTGGGAATGGGTAGCAGGAACCTGATATTTTTATTAAAACTTCCCAAATCCCTGTGGGATCTTTTTTTCGTCAACAATGTTATTATTGTTTACTTTTAAAAAGTAAATACTCATTACTCGGAGGTCCTTTGGCCTAGAGCCTTTAAACAGTGTCAGCTTCACTGCCCAGCTGGAAGCTTTTTGTGGCCAAATATGATGGCAGTCCACCTACCGAATCACCGGATATGATTCAGAACGTGGGAAATGGATTCCAGGAAGCAGTTTCAGGAACTGCTTAAGGTAGCAAGCTGAAATTTTACAAAAGTATAGCCTTAAGTCAGCTGCATTGCAAATAGGAGTATGCTTTCAATCAGTTGATTATTCTCTGAGGTAAGATGGTGTAAACAACTGTAATTTTCCCAGGTATTCCGGATGTCACCTAGTTTTACATCAGAGTTTAAAGCTACAGCCACTAAACTTTGTGGACATATAGATTATGATGACCTAAGATGACATGGTTAAGGTTATAGGCAATGGCTGTGGGAAGTTATTCTTTATCAAAATTGTCCTTGGACGATTTTGAGGTGTTCTGGTAATTATAATTATAATTGAGCTTCGCCATATATATGGCGAAGCTTATTGTTTTGGTAACTGTGATTATTATTATGTTTTTTTGCATATTTTTTCTTAGATTTTGATGATATTATACAGGAAGGGACCCTAGAGCAATCCAAATACTTGGGCCAAATATAAATAACCCTGACCTATTCCTGAAGGTCATATACTCATTTTTTGTGGAAAAATTGTAAATTTGAAATTGAAATATCTCAGAAACTAATTCAGATGAAGGTAACTGGTTAAAAATTCTGTAATAAACGAAGTTTTTGGTGAATTTTGGGTGAATATTTTGCCATTTAGCCTAGTGCAAAGTACCGCATTCAAATTTGCTCAGTGTTTTCTTTGTAACATGTTTTAGAGAAAACCACAAAGACAGTAAAGCTGTAACTTTACAGAAATATAGCTGTGGTCCCTTTTATTATCGGAAGGAATATGGTTAAAGTTAAGCGTACAGTTAGCCAGTTACTGAGACAAACGCAAAATGTGTCCATGCTTCATTTATATCTTCCACACCTTCATCTTCAGATCTTGTTTATATTACACAAGAAGTTACGTAAAGTTAATCTATGTACACACAGCAAAAAAACTATCGTTACAGGGGGGTCCGATGTGTTTCATACTGAACAACCTGGCTGTCTCGCTAGGGTTGGTAAGCCAGAAAGTGGATGAGTTGCCAAATAGGACGAGGTAGAAATACGCATGGGAGAAGCAATGGTTATAGCTTATAATAAATATGCAACAAACACACGCAGGGATACCAATGGAGGAGGCTGTTATCAAAAACCTTCATTCGTGTGTCATTTTATATCGCGCAGAAGGTGTAACGATAGTTTTTTTGTTGTGTGTACATGTTCCAAATATGAATGACCTTGAACTGCTTTTAAAGGTCACAGACTTGTTTATGAGGCCAAAATTTCATACCTTAGATGCCATAAATAGATAAGGAGAAGTTTCCTAATTGTGGTTACACATTAATTAAGTAAATATGTAATATATTATTATTGTTATTATTATTGTCATTATTATTATTATTATTATTATTATTATTATTATTACTGATTGTTATTATTATTAATATTATTGTTATTATTATTATTATTATTATTATTATTGAATGCAAATTACTCTGAAAATAGGAAGTTAGTCTGGAAAGAGGTGCAGAAATGTAGAATGGAAAGTGGAAAGAAATGTGATGGTGTGAAGGATGTAGGTGGTAGATTATTAATCCATGGTGATGAAGTAAGGACCAGATGGAAAGAATGTTTAGAATGCCTGATGAATGGGAATAGAGAGAGCAGAGCGGCTGTTAACATGACTGGTTTTGAAGGTGTGCAGAGAAGGAATGCAGTGCCAGGAGACTAGACACTTGCACAGGTGAAGAGTGCTGTGAAGTGGCTGAAAAATGGGAAAGCAGCTGGGGTTGATGAGATATATGCAGAGATGATTAAGTGTAGTGGAGAGAATGAAGTGCTTGTTGGAGATATGTAAGAAGGTATGGATGAGTGAAACTGTGCCAGAAGAGTAGAAAAAGGCTGTGATTGTACCCCTATATATAAATAAAGGTGAGTGAAGTGAGTGCAAGAATTATCGTGGCATAAGTTTATAGACTGTGGTAATGAAGGTATATGGAAGAATTATTATAGAGAAAGTAAGAGGGATATCAGAAGTCCTAGTGAGTGATGAACAGGATGGCTTTAGGAGTGGCAGAGGATGTGTTGATCAAATATTTGCAGTGACAGATAGCAGAGAAGGCTTGTGAGAAGGTCCATAAGGTGTTTATGGCATTCATGGATCTGGAAAAAGCATACGACAAAGTGGACAGAGAAGGATTGTGGAATGTTTTGCGTATGTAGTGTACGTTGTAGATGGGAAGCTGCTAGGTGCCATCAAGAGTTTTTAATGATGGTAGTGAAGCATGTGTAAGGGTTAATGGGCATCTAATTGAATGGTTCACGATTGGTGTGAGTGTGCGACGAGGTTGTGTGGTGTCCCCATGGTTGTTCAATATGTATATGGATGGGGTGATGAGAGAAGTAAAAACACGAGTAATGGAGAGAGGGATGGCGTTGGTAATGAATTGTGATGGATGGAATAGCTCATATTCATTGTATACTGATGATTCAGTACTGCTTGCAAATAGCAGACAAGAACTTGGTAGACTAGTGCAGAGTTTTGCTGATATCTGTGAGCGTCACGCTTTGAGAGTAAATATAGAAAAGAGAAAATTGATGGTTACTGAGAGAAAAGGTGACCCCCAGTGCGATGTTACACTGAATGGAGAGAGACTGGTTAGCGAAAGAGTTCAAATACCTGGGTACAGTGACTGAAAAGAGAGGAAAATGTGCAAAAGAAGTGGAAAGTAGAGTGACACAGGGAGAAAAAGTTGCTGGTGCAATGAAGGCCTTGATAAGAAACAGAAGCTTGATTGTTGCAGCTGCACGAGGCTTACATGAAGGAGTGCTAGTGTCAACTTTAACAGGAGGATGTGAGACTATGGTAAGGCATGAAAATGAAAAGTCAAGAGTAAGAGCAGTGGAGATGGGACTGCTGAGGAATGTATGTGGAGTACAAAGGGTGAATAGGATATGAAATAATGTGATTCGTGAAAGATGTGGAGTGAGGAAGTCGGTGAACACCAGAATCAAAGAGAGTGTACTGAACTGGTATTGTCATGTGGAGAGAATAGATAACAATAGAGTGGTGAAAAAGGTATATCTGAGCGAATTTGAAGGAGGGAGGAGGCGAGGTAGGCCAAGGAGAAGGTGGAGAGATATTGTGGATGAGTGTGTGAGGAAAAGAGGTTTGGAAGTCGGTGAGGCTAGGGAACTGACAAGAGATCGAGCTGGCTGGATGAATGTTGTGAGGAGAAATGCATGATCAGGGATTTGGCACCCCTTTTTAACGTGGCAGCGTCCAGGTTGACTCTATCGGATACGTTTATGTCTATATCTATAGCCCGACGCCCTAATCCCGCAAAGGGTGGCCACAGACAAAACGCCTCCAAGTCGCTCTGTCACCCACCATTTGAGTACCCTCCCCCAACTCACTTGCCCCTCCCTCATATACCTCTCAACTCTATCCCTCCACCTCATCCTCAGTCTACCCCTCCTTCTCCCTCTCTCCACCTCACCTACATACTGTACACCCTCTTAGTCAGGCTTTCATTTTCCATTCTCTCCACATGTCCAAACCATCTCAGTGTATTTCTCCTAATCTTCTCAACCACATCCACATCCATCCCACAACGTTCCTTCACTTCTTCATTCGTCAACCTGTCCCTCCATGTCACTCCACACGCTCCTCTCAAGTAACTCATTTCCACTGCTCTCACTCTTGACTTGTTCCCCTCTTGCAAGGTCCACGCCTCGCTTCCATACGTCAGGGTAGGGATCACAATGCTATCATGCAGTGACTTCTTAACTTCCATACTCACCTCCCTATTTCTCATCACTACTTTCAGTGAACCAACAACCTTCCTTCCCTGCTGTACCCTTTCACGCACTTCATCCCCCGAAGTTCCGTCCTTACTCATCACACTACCCAAGTACTTGAATGCACTCACACTCTCCATATCACTCACCATCCAACCTCACTGTACATTCTGTGACTTCATTCCTCTCAAACACCATAACTTTACTTTTGTTTACATTAACTTTCAGCTTCCTCCTCCTACACACTGTCCCAAATTCATTCACCAAACCTTGCAACTCCCATTCATCTTCACTCAACATTACTGTATCATCAGCAAACAGCAACACCGGAATCTTCCAAATCTCACCCTCATTCATTAGAGTCACCCCCACATCCACTGCCCTACCCTGCACCTCCTTTACAACCCCATCCATGTATATATTAAACAGCCATGGAGACATCACACAACCCTGTTTCAGTCCCACATTGAGATAAAAAAATTCACTCAGCTCACCATCCACTCGCACCGTAGCCCTAGCCCCTTCGTACATAATGTTAACAGCATTCAACAATTTCCCATCCACTCCATATATTCTTAATTCCTTCCACATACCTTGCCTATCTATTCTGTCATAAGCTTTCTCCAAGTTCATGAAGCCAGCATACACTTTCTTTCTCTTCTCTAGATACTTCTCCACTAAACATCTTAGAACAAATATCTGATCTACACACCCTTCTCCCTTCCTAAATCCCCCTTGTTCTTCTCCAACTAGCTCCTCTGTCATATGCCTAACCCTATCAATGAGTATTCTACCATATATTTTACCAGTCACACTAAGAAGGCAAATACCCCTATGGTTACCACATACTTCTCTCTCCCCTTTTCCTTTATATAATGGAACAATTATACCTGATTTCCAGTCCTCTGGAACCCTTCCCTCTTCCCAAGCCAATCTACACAACTTCCATATCGATTCCACAACAATCTCACCCCCATACCTAAGCATTTCACCACACTCCATCAATTCCTGGGGCCTTCCCCAACTTGATCTTCTTCATTGTTTCAACTACTTCCATCCTACTGATCTCTTCCTCCCTCCTCTCATCTCTCCTTCTCCCAGCCATTCCCCAACCACTTATACTCGCACTACTGTCACTCTCTACATTCAACAAATCCTCAAAGTCCTCCTTCCATCTCCTCAATTTCTCTCTTCTCCACCAACAATCTATTATTCCTATCTTTCACTCCCCTACTATTTCCCCCTTCACACTGCCTTACTTTCTTTACCTCCTTCCAAAACAATTTCTTACTCTCCCTCCATTTCACACTCAGATTCCTCCCGAATTCTTCATCCACTTTCTTCTTACTCTCCTTCACCAGTCTCTTCACCTCCCTTCTCCTACTCACATATACCTCTCTCTTCTCTCTCTCATCTTCTCCCCTACCTCTACTCGCTAACCATTCACTATATGCCTTCTTCTTTTGTTCCACAGCTCGTTTCACCTCATCATTCCACCATGCTGTCCCTTGTACACCCTTGTATCTCCTCCTCACTCCGCAAACCACCTCACACGCTGCGCCTATCTCTTCCGTATATATCTTCCATCTGCCCTAGCTCATACCTCCCCAATCTTTCTTCCACTATGCTCTTATACTCTGCCATTTTCTCACTATCTTGCAACTTCTCCACTCTTCTTATAGGAGCTGTTTCCTCCTGTCTTCCCCTTGGACTCCTCAACCATTTTCTTTGCAGCCTCACCTTGGCCATCACTAAGGAATGGTCCGAGACTCCATTCTCCCACCCTCTCCACACTCTTGCATCCAACACTTGTCTTCTCATTCGCTCATACACACACACGTAGTCTATCATTGCCTTTCGTTCAACAAGTTCACCATCCATCCTCCTCATTACTCTCCATGTATACATTTATGTGAAGCTACAAAATGTGGTGAATGTTTTTGGCATTTCCGATTGAGCCAGGATTCCTGGGGCTTGAATGATGAGTGAATGGAAGGCCCATTGGATTGGGCAAATCTGGCCTGTCTGGACATTGCATCTCCTCACCCTGCCCTAGGGTGGGAAAGGAGGTCCGGATAATGATGATGATGATGATGATGATGATTCTTATTATAATTACTTCAGACTTGGGAACTTTGTTTTTCTATAAGGAAGAAGGAGCCAAAGACCATGAGCCCGCAGAATTGTTCTGTCCAAGAAAAAATAAAAACAAGATAGCAGAGAACCACCTTCAAGTTCTGCTCATTTCGAGATGCTTGGATATATTGTGTATGAAAGACTGGAGGACATATAAAGTATGAAAAGAAAAGGAGGAAGATAATTCTAGAGTTTACCTGTTGCATGCATGAAGGACTGGGAGTAATGGTGAACTCTTGTATTAGAGAGTTCGACAGATAGGTGATGAGAGTTTGTTGCTGGAAGGGTTATTACATGGCTAAACGTAGTGGTGGAGTGACGCAAGCAGAGAGTTCAGAAGAGGAGTGGCCATTGAAGTAGCGACAGAAAGGACATGAAGATGCAACAGTGCGCGAGGAGACAGGGATTAAAGAGATCCAGTAACAGGAGGAGAGTTCATCATCATCATCCGGACCTTCTTTCCCACCCTAGGGCAGGGTGAGAAGTAGCGACGTCCAGACAGCCCAAATTTGCCCAGTTCAGTGGGCCATGCTTCCATTCATTAACAATTCAAGCCAGAATTCTGGCTTTATCTGATATGCCAAAAACATTCACCACCTTTTGTAGCTTCACTTAAACATATCTGATAGAGTCAATTTGGATGCTGTCACGTCAGAAAGGGGTGTCAAATCTCAGATCATGCGCTTCTCCTCGCAATATCCATCCACCCAGCTCGATTTCTTGTCAGTTCCCTAGCCTCACTGACTTCCAAACTTCTCTTCCTCACACACGCATCCACCATATCCCTCCACCTTCTCCATGGCCTACCTAGCCTTTTTCCTCCTTCAAATTCGCTCAGATATACTTTTCATCACTCTATTGTCATCCGAAAGAATGGCCGTTGATACACCTTGTTGAGAATTGCTGTATGTGGGAAGCCTCCCCATACGGTAGAGTCGTACTCTACACAGGGGTGAATAAGCCCTGTGTACAAAGTCATCAACTGTGCAGGGGTAAGAAAGGCAAGGAGTCAGCTTAGCACACCTAATCTCTTGGAAGCAGACTTCGCAAGAGACGTAATATGATATTTCCAAGATAAACCCAGAGAGAATGAAACCCCAAGTATGTTCAATGATGATGAACGTCGATTTGGATATCGTTAAAAATTAGAGGATATTCCTGTGGAAGATTTTGATGGGCTGCAAGATGTAAGAACTGAGTTTTTATGCATTAACAACAACAATGTTACTTTCACCCTAATCAGAGATATGAGCAAAGTCATACATTTGGTGTGCCATAGTCTCATTCCTTGTTTGTTGAAGTAACTGCTGAGATAGGACACTGCGAGTAGCAGATGGAAAGGTGAAGGGTGGTGTCATCAGCGTATGAGTGGATTGGGTTAGATGTACAGTTTAGGTCACTGATGAATAAAAGGAAGAGCGTTGGTGGTAGGACAGAGCCCTGAGGAACACCACTGTTGATAACTCTAGGAGGCGAACGGTGGCTTTCTACAATAGCTTCTATAGAAGACCAGAAAGGCTAACCAGCCTGTTCCCTGAGTCCCAGCAGTCCTCCTACATACTAGACACTACACGTCACCATTTCAGCACCAACACCCATTTTCCATTTGATTACAATAAATGCAAGGGCTTTATCATATATGTCTGGTGTATTAGTAGGAGTGGGGATGATTTTACCACATGTCGGTGGGTCTTATGGGATCAGTAAGGTATGTTTTAATGAAAATCAAATTCTTAAACAGTTCGCTGCTGCAGTATCGAATAGAATTTGCACTTATTAGGAAAACATACCACATGTTTACCGAGTCGGTTACCACCTACAGTACTAATATGAGGCTAATACAGCTATTAAAAACCCATGATGATCAGAAACACTTAGGTACTGTACCCGAGCTAACACCAGACGATTTTATTCAGCTGAAAGTGAATACGGGAACCTGAGAATGTTACCTTTTTTGTAAGATGACTTCATTTCGTAGTTTATTGTTGCCACCTCCATGTGCTCTTATTCAGTTGAATTGCAGTATGGTGTTAGCGAGAATAGAGACATCCTGGTTATGAACTGGTTGCTGAAGATTTCTCGTACCCTTTTCACTTGCGTTGTTTCTCTTTGTTTGAGTAAAACCATCAAGAATAAAGCATGAAAAACATCTTCATATCTAAGGAGTTAAAGATGGCTGTTTCTCACACACTATTTCAAAATTCTTTCTGGACAGATAAAGTTATATGGCCATAATGGATGAGGCAGATGCCATGAGGAGCTAAACCACATTCCTCATCTCCATAACATAGTGTATATAAAGAGAGAACCTGTATTTTTTTCACAGGAAAAATCATCAGAGAAATTACCAATATGCCGGGAATCGAACCCGGGACTCTCAGGTGAGAGCCAGGCAGCATACCACTACACCACGACCGGGTAAAAATTAACTCACGTTGTCACAATCTTGTAACCAACGTCCCTCCGCCCCCACTGTGGGCATGAAGATTAAAAGCATCTACTTGCCCGAGTGCCAGGGGGTTAACTCATCCTCTTGATGCCCACAGTGGGGGCGGAGGGACGTTGGTTACAAGATTGTGACAACGTGAGTTAACTTTTACCTGGTCGTGGTGTAGTGGTATGCTGCCTGGCTCTCACCTGAGAGTCCCGGGTTCGATTCCCGGCATATTGGTAATTTCTCTGATAGTGTATATAGTTCTTTAAGCCTGATGCGAGTCACTGCTCCTCTGAACTGTCTACTTGCATCCCTCCACCACTACGGCGGGTGTGTAGCACCAATCTAGCAACAAACTCTCATCAATTTTCTGTCCAGCTCTGTAATGCTGGACAGTTCTACTCTAGAACTGTCGTCCTCTGTATTTCGTACTGCCTATGATCTCCAGCCTTTCGAATGCAGTGTGTCCACGCATCTCGAAATGAAAGAATCTTGAATATGGCTTTCTGTTATCTTCGTTTTCTTTTTTCTTCGAGGGGACAATTTGCTGGTTCCTTCTTCCTTGCATTTAAAAAAAAAATATCACTCACTGGCCTGGAGTACAAGAACACTGCAACGTCCAGGTTCCCACTGTTACCTATCTATACATACCTTTTACCTACCAATCCACAAAGAGTGGATGGACGTCTGAATCGAGTTCTGTCAGCTGCATGCACCAACATTCAAACCCAGGCAGTAACGGACTAGCACCTGCATAGCTATAATGATGACCACTCTGCTGCCAGGGTAGTAGTAAGAAAAATATGCAAATGACGCCTTGGCAGCTAACCGCTTCAAACTGATTAAATTTTTTTAACACTTGCACTCACAAACAAAAGTGGTTGTATGCATGGAGTGATGTGTGTGTGTGTGTGTGTGTGTGTGTGTGTGTGTGTTAAGATGATAGCTTTTATCCTATTTTAACCAAACTTAGTGGGTGGGTTGGCGACCAGTATACCAGATAAACACAAAACTCAGATCGAGAAACTCTTTCATGATGCATTCAATGATTATTGGATATTGTTAGTACACCTCAGCTGAGTGCGTCCTATCCCTTGCGTGTCTACTTGCCTTCCGGCTGTTTCTGTGTTGTCCTGAGAGGGCAGTAGGAAGTTCAAGTGATCCTCACATTTCGCTTAGATTGCAAATACTGTTCTGATCACAACGGGCTCTCAGTAGCTAGGCTGCGCATTCGTGCAACTGTTTCATGCAATATCTGTATATCTAGGCATATATTTGATCATACAACTAATTATAGATCAAAAGATATGATCGTAACACCAGCCAATGAGTGAACTTCCCTGTTTTAGGGCACTACGTCAAAGGTCAAGGTCACGGAGCTAGGTCAAAGTTTGATCTAGCAAAATCATCTGAAAAAGGTTACATCCGATATAGATCAAACCTGTGGGGAGGTCTGTGGGTAAGGGAAAAATAAATGATACAATTTGAAACGTGAAGGTTACAAGGCGCGGTCAAATTTCTACCCACGTGATCGCTTAACAAAATAATTCAAACAGATTTTATCCGATTTTGACTAAATTTGGAGGAATGATTTAGGATCAGCCAAGGACTAATATCAGCTTTGGTAAATTCCACTCGATTCACACCAAACTTTTTGTGGACGAGTTAATTAAAGATAAAGTAAATTTGAAAGGATTAGAGTTTGAGAACAATCAACAAGTAGGTGTAAAAAGACGTCACCTGATTCAAGGGGTTATTAGGAGGTAATGAAAGATGTATCTAACCAATTCACTTCTAGATGTCTCCCTCCAAGATGTATAAAATAGTCTGCACGAAGCGAAGGAAGAGGGTAATGGAAAGAGGGTCTGACTGAGAGCTTTATCATCATCATCACCATCTTCATTCTCATCACCATCATGGCCTTTGCTGTATATGGCTCGAGTGATAGAGTATTATCGTCCACATTTATGCTTTTCCTTTTCGAAGTAAAACTGCAGTAAGGGAAAAATTGAAAAACTAGAAAGAAGGTAAAAGAAGGAGAGAAGGGAAGAAGAAACTGCAAGAATGAAGGGGAAATTAGGAAGGAATGAGGAAAAAGTTGGAACGTCAGAGGAAAAAAGAAGGAAAGAATATAAATGATGGAAGAGGAAGGAAAAACGAAGTTGAGGAACAGAAGATAAGCAAGAAACAATAATGAAGAAGAGGGAGGTGAACAGGTAGCAGGAGGACAGAAACTTGAATTGAATAAGAAACTGAAATGGAAAAGAGCGGGAAAATTATATTCAATGTACGATGACATCGTTCCTTTTTCGAGCGATAAGATATGGAGAAATATGAAAGATAGATATGACAGCAAGAAGACAGACAGACAGACGGAGAGGCAGGCAGGCTTGATATAATAAGTGAGAAGCAAAAAGAAAAGTATAGATGGAGATAATTGGTGGAAATGTGAGGAAACTGGAAACTGAAAGAAAGACCACAAGGGGATTATGTTCTTCGTCTTTTTCTGCATCATTTTTTCTGGGTTGGATTCAGTCTGAAAGATGCATGGAGGGATAAAATGAGAATGACGGAGGGAAAAAAGGAAGTACAACAAAGATACAGAGAAGGAAAAGGGGAATGAATGTGAATGATAGACGGAGACTGAAAGAAAAAAATGCCTGGCGGAAGGAGAAGAATGGAGAAGGGGGAGGAAGAGAAAAATGACAAGGAACAAAATTAGATCAGAAGAGGAAAAATAATGAAGAAGGAAGGGGATGGGGTAGAGGAAGAGGAGGGAGAGGAAAACAATATTCAAGAGGAAAAAAGAAAAAAAGAAAAGTGGGAGGTAAAAGCTGAGATGAGGAAGTATGTGAGGATGATGGGGGAAGTGGAAGAATGGATGATGATGAATGAGAAATGAAGAGAAATGGAAACAGAGAAGAGGAAAAAGAAAGTAAAATGAAGAGCAAGAATAAAGGACGTGAAGGACAAACAAGAAAAGGAGGAAGAGTGAGGAAGAGGAGGAAGAAGAATGAAAGGAATGGAAGTGAACAGGGAAGAAGAAATGGTGGAAGAGAAGATGAATGTGTAATAATGATGTGGTGAAGGAAACAGAGAGAGAGTGCGAGTCGTGGTTGAGGAAGTGTGGATATGAGTTACGGCTGAGGGAGAGGGAGAGAGTGGAGAGTGAAGAATGCTCTGAGATGGCAACAAGAACAATGAAAAAAAATGAGAGAATAAAAATGTTAACTGATGATGAAAATAGTGATGAGAGTGAATAAACGGGGAAGTATAGGTGCATAAGAGCTGAGGGTTGGAAGAAGTGACTAGAGACAGAATAATGCTTTGAGATGGTGAGAAATACAAGAGAATAGGAGTGAAGTGACAGAATTGGGGGTGGAAGGAAGGAATGCACGTCAGAGTTAACCTTACCACGGTTACCTATGAGTTCTCTCGCCTAATTACAATCCTCTGATATTGGCCTACATCAAAAACCTAAATGTACCAGTAACAAAGATAAACTTACGCGAGATTCGTGTGTGTGTGTGTGTGTGTGTGTGTGTGTGTGTGTGTGTGTGTGTGTGTGTGTGTGTGTGTGTGTGTGTGTGTGTGTGTGTGTGTGTGTGTGTGTGTGTGCAAGCCTTTGACTGCTGTTATTTATCTCAGATAAACAAAAACATATGGTGTTAGGCTGAATAAAACGTTCGAAGACTACCAAAAGTAGGAAAAGCAGGGAAAGTGTTAGTGGAGAGAAAACAGAAATTTAGTGGAGACGGATGAACGCTGTGAGATGGTCACACACACACACACACACAGGGATGAAGTGTAATGACGGGAGAATGACAAGTGAAGGAACAGTGAACGATAGAGTAGTTAAGGAAGAGAGAGAAAGAAAAAAATGAAACAGAACAATTAAGAAGAGATAGATTAAGACTGAAAGCTTAATGAAGACTCAGTGAATGACTAAATGAGTAAATGTGGATGATAATGAAGAAAGGATTTACTATGAGGTTTAAGGAAGAGTGGATGTGGATGATACTGATGAAATAAATGGAAGTGAGGTAGAGGGAAGAGTAGATGTGGATATATTGGTGAAATAAATGTAGTGATAAAATGACAGTTAATGATACTGGTTACCGCAATGGAAGGAAGGAAATCAGGAGAGACTACCTCTTCAGGCCAAAAGCGTCATTTTTGCCTATGCTTGATACAGTATTTCTTGCCAGATCTGGTAAAAGACACCATCAAGTGCAGGCACAAGTATATCCAAGTGACGGAGCTGCTCAGGTTTATAAATATCCCTCACTCCCATCCTATCTAACACAAAGGAAATTTTGGACTGCACGGTGAAGGAATATTTCAGGCCGCAGTATACCAGGTTGATGCCCTGTTGAATTTTTGGTAAAACATATACAGTGTCTACAGTACAATCTGTTTCATTCATGTTGAGACAGACTATTTCAAATGAAGAGGTTAGCAAAGCTTTAAACAAACCACTAACTACTAGTAGGCTCTCCTAAGTTTTATATAAATAAACGGCACCAACAAGAAGAAACTTTCAGTCACTACACAGAGGGCAATAAAGAAAACAGGAAGGAAGAGTGAAGATAGGACAGGGAAAATAACAGACAGCAAAGAGAAGAAATATTAAGTGAGAGTAATAAGAGAGTGGAAGACAATAATACAGAATGTGGGCGATTCTGACAAAATAAATGATAGAGAGAAAGTGTGAAAATAAAAATCAGGAAGAGAGAAAATGGCAGAGGTGGGGGAGGAATACAAAAAGGAATACTAGAAAGCACTCAGAGAACGCATTCCTCAGCCAATGCCATTACAAAGGATCCGAATCAGTTGAGATACTGTATGGAATACACAGGATCCGGATCCGCACACAAATTTGATCAATTGTTCCTTGACCCATGGCCCACTCTTCCACAAAATTTTATTGAAATTCATTGAGACCATTTGGAGATATTGTGCGGGATACATAGGATCCGGATCCGCCCACAAATTTAATCAATTCTTTCTTGGCCCCTGGCCCACCCATCCACAAAATTTATTTGAATTTCATTAAGAATTTTTGGAGATGTTGCGCTGGATACTCTGAATCAGGATCCGCCTCGAAGTTTAATCAACATTTCTTGGCGCATGGCCCACCATTCAACAAAATTTCATTGAAATTCACTGGGAACTTTTGGAGATATCGTGTAGACCAGCAGTTCACAAACTTTTTCGGGCTGCTGTCCCCTTGGCTCCCAGGCCACATCCCTAGTGCCCCTCCCCTCCCCCCCACACACGGATATATGAACACACATTTCTCTCTTGGTATTAAGTATACTGCAAATTCAAAACATCAACTAATCTAACACTGTAAACATACATATGTATTTCACAAATAAAACTTAACCTAGTAAACCAATTTATTTAGCTATTTTAACCATGTAGTACTGTAAGTTTACATCTCATCTGTAACTACACTGTCTTCACAGATTCAATGGGATGGATGTGCTTGGTGAAGGGATATCAGCGTCTCAACATCAGGCTGGAAAGGACTAAGAAGAAGTCTTAGATCCCTCCATTCAGTAATTTTCGGTCAGTTTCTTTGCTTGGAAAGAAGTTGGGCGACTGCACTGAAGCCCTGCTCTACTAAATATGATGTTGGGAAGGCAATAAAGTACATACTGACTTTGTTCCACAGTGGTCATAAATTTTTTTTTTTGTAGCCAAAAATCTTGTTATGATTTTGTGAACTTTGGCCTCAGTTAATTGTCATTTTGGAGTGAAACTAGTTCTTCCTCCACGGCTCCTGTTTCTTCATTGCCGATATCTAGGAATGGACTGATCACCCAGTCTGGTATTTTAATCAAAAAGAGATCCAGAAATCTGTCAGACGTTTCTTCATGCAGCTCATCCAGGTGTGCACAATACACTTGAAGGTCATCGTCTGGTATGCCTTTCTCCTCCAATTCAAAGAGGCTCAGAAACTGGAAGAGTTCACAACAGGCTATGTTACGTCTGAATAACTGTAATTTGGACAGAAACGTGGAGAGGGCTGGTTTGACTTTGATAAGGTTAACCTCATTTCCTTGCAGTTGCAAATGAAGTTTGTTGAACTTTGTGAATACATCTGGAAAGTAAGCAATGCCATGCTTGATATTTCTTAGTTCATCACGGAGAATAGAATTAGAGTCTTGGAAGAATTCAACAACTGTTTTAAAGAGTGAATAGAAACGTCTCAGGCAGTTTCCCTTTGACAGCCACCTAACTTCTGTGTGCAACAACAAACATTCAAAATCTTCATCATTCTCAGTTGTTGAAACAGTCGGGCATTGAGAGTATGTGCCTTGAGTTTATTCACTGCTGTGATAACAGTGTTCAGTGATTTGTGAAGTCAACCACTTAGATTTTTTGTAACCAGATGTTGCCTGTGGATTACACAGTGCACCGTAAACACACCAGGCACAGCTTTTTTCAAGAAACTGATGAAGCCATGATAACGACCTATCATCGATGGTACCCCATCTGTTGCACAAGCAAGTTTGTTAGCAAGCAGGATGTCTTTCTCTTTGAAATAATTCTCAACAACACAAAATACTGACTCCCCTCTTGTGATTGTTTCTAGCTGTCTTGCAAATAACGGCTCTTGAACCAAACTTTCATCTTTGACAATACAGACATAAGTACAGAGCAAAGATTTATTGCCTGGTAGAGTGGACTCATCTAAATGTAAGCTTAATTCTGTTATCTTAAACATGTTGCACAATGTGTGTTCAATGTTTTCAGCCATTTCATCCAATCTTTTTTGAAAAGAGTTATCACTAAGAGGAACAGCTTTAATAATTTGCTCAGGTGACTTGTGTAAAACTGTGTGCAGAACCTCTCTTGCTGCTGGCAGAATAAGCTCTTCTCCAACTGTTTGAGGCTTACCAGATCTAGCAATCAGCACTGAGATGTATGATGCACGCAAACCATCACTGGATTGTTGTGAAGTGCTAGCAGACATATTTCCAAAGGTTTTCCATTTCTGAAAGTTTTCCCGTGGTGACTGAAAATGTGCTTAGTTTTTGTCTGCTTTATCAGGGTGTGTTTTCTTCAAATGTTCAAGAAGCCTGGAAGGTTTCACTGCTTCATTTGAAAATACTCTTTCATACAGCAGGCACATTGGTTGCTGTTGGTTATCTGGTGCCGATACAAATCCATATTTCAGATTTTCCACACTATATTGCCTACACTTCTTTTTTTGTTTGCTGTGCTGTGGCCATATTTTACTCTGCAATAAAAATATAAGTTCCTTGTAAAAGTCATGCTGATCAACAAAAGGGAACTGAAAGAAACATAAGAAAATATAATAGTAATGCAATTACTAGGAAGGGTAGCCTACAAGGCACAATAATACAAGTACAAATGTGAAACAAAAAATTAAATAGTAAAACCTCGATATAACGGACGTCAATAGACCGGAATTCGCTTTTATCCGACTCGAGGAGCTACCGGATTAAATTCCTATATGTCAGAAAAAGTCTGATAAAGCCAGAAGCAGTCCAGACTGCCTGACCACTTCAGTTGTGTACACCACAATAAGGTAAATAAAAGACATGTTTATCAGTGTACAGTATAGTATTGTTATATGTATTACACCATTTGATTAATGTAATGAAGATATAACACAGTTCAGTACTGCACTGGTAATCAAAGCAGTTTAAAAACTGTTAATGTGATCTGGACTAATGTCTGATATATCAGAAACAGTCCGGATTAGCAGGGAGAAGTCTGGATGTCGCTTTTATCGGAATTTTCTCATTTTTCGGAATGGTTTGGGCCCCAATTAGTCTGTTATAGGGTGTACTTAAGAACTACTTAACATTAGAGGTTACAGTTAAGGCCGGTTCTAACGAATATGAATAAGTGGTAAACAAAAGCAAACATGGACCAGTGCTTAGTAATACTAGTGATTTTACTTCTTAGCTGTTGTTATGCCAAGTGATGCTAGGGTACTTTTAATAATAAGTTCATTATTGTTCTGAGAGATAGAAAAAGACGTGTAAACACAGCCCTTTCAACTTTAGATTCGAAAATTGAAAAAGGCTATGTTTACATTCTACAGAACATTTCTAGTAAATTAAAACTAATGTAAAAAGCATGCAAACCACATCAAAATATTCCAGAAAAACATCAGATGTTATGGAGGTGCTGCTATATTGTCAATGTGTTATAACTAACAACGAGAATAGTCAAAATCACAGCCTTAGCAACACTTCCACACCCTTTGGCATCCTTCCAATACAATTCAGTCACATCTTTATATTGTAAAATTATGTACATTACAAGACTAAAAATAACTTGCAATGGTTACAGACCTTGAGACTTGGTCTTTGCAGACGTCTGTTGTCTGCTTTGGCTGGCGTGTGGCGCATCCTGCGCGTGTCCTGTCCAAACCACATCACCATGATATAAATAAACAAACGTTCGGATTTTAACTCCGACTTCGGACCGCAAAATAAAATAAACCATGCTTTCGTGTATAAGTCTTATGTTAATTTTATTCTTTGTAGAGCATACGTGTTCCTTAAGCGTTCGTGACTTAGATATTGTCATACAGATTTTGTAAAAAATAAAACAATAATAATACTTGAGTCTGATGTCCCCCTGCTGCCCCTCTACCGCCCCCTCTTACATCACCCAACCAGTGGATCTTTCCACCACCCCCAAGGGGGCGATGTTTGTCTGTTTGTCAACACTGTAGACACTGTGTTTGTCTACAGTGTAGACAAACAAACATAGGCGAATACATAACATCCTCCAACTTCGTTGGCGAAGGGAATAACGAACGCAAATTACAAAACTTATTGTTCTTTTCGAGGTTGCAGGTTACAAGGACGATTATGTCTATGAAATCTGATTCAATTAGCTAATGATATGAATTGTAAAGCAAGAATTCAAGAGAGAGAGACAGACAGACAGACAGACAGACAGAGGGACAGACTGAGGACGTGAATTACTCCGATTTAAAAAAAAAAAAAAAAAAGAGGGAAAATAAAAACCAGAGAAAAGAGGAGTGGGGAAAGAAAATAGACCCAGACGGAGAGAAAGAGAGAGAGAGAGAGAGAGAGAGAGAGAGAGAGAGAGAGAGAGAATAAAATCGTCTGAATGTTGCAAGAATAAAGACCCCTTCCCCCCCAAAAAAAAAGATCAGAATGAGGTGGGCTAACCTTCACTTATCGTTTTTTCTTATTATCGCTCTTTACATACACTTTTCCATGGCTTAGGGGAAAATTCTCGAATTACTGAGGTTAAGTATACTTATATTCGTCCCCTTAACGAGTATGGTGATCTCAACAGCTAAACAAATTCAGTTCGTAGTACCAGTAAAATGAAAAAAATATATATATATATATATAGTGCCAGGCACAACAAACCTCGCCCGACCAGTCAGGGTCAAAGGTCATGGTGCCAAATGAAAGCCCACATGAATCTTCGTACATCTTGATAACAGTATCTATCTCTATCTTAACCAGTTTCGAGTTATAGCCCGCTGAATATTCGTGACCTTGAGTTTAACCTTTCGAAGTCACTTAAGGTCAAGGGTCATGATACCAATTACAAACCCAAGTGAGACTTCCTGTATGTTGATAATAGCAAAATATCTCTCTGTCCTCAACCAATTCGAGTTGCAGCCTTCTGAATGTACGTGACCCTAAGGTTGATCTTTCAAGATCACTGAAAATCAAAGGTCATGGTACCAATTAAAAGCCCATATGGGACTTCCTGTATGTTGATAAGAGTAAATATCTATCTGCAGCAAGTTCGAGATGTAGCCTCCTGAATATCCGTGACCTTGAGTTTGACCTTTCAAGGTCACTCAAAGTCAAAGGACTTGGTGCCAAAAGAAAGCCCATATGACAGTTCTTGTATGTTAATATTAGTAAAGCTCTGTCTGGGACCGGATTCAAGCTAAAGCCCTTTGAAAATCCGTGACCTTGATTTTGACCTGTCAGGGTCATTTGACCACCTCCAAGATTCAAACTTTTCCTTTTGGGACCAGTGCCCACATATCCTGAAAGTTTCAAGTAATTTCATTCAGCCATTTCTCCGCAATGTTGCTAACAAAGAAACAAACAAACAAAAAAAGCAAACAAACCCGACCAAAAAACACTATTTCGCAGGACTCCGCCCCGGGCGAAGTAATAAAATAATGGCATATTTTTCACTGTCATTTTTTCCACACCATTATACTTAGAAGAGTTCTAAAACTGGGGAGTTAGATATTGGTTTAACCTCTTCAGTGCGGTATTGTACTTTTCATATTATTCCTGCTATCCGTAAAAAACGTTACTCAGCTTTGTAGGGACTTTTCGAAAGTGGGAGCTTTGATTAACATTCGTTAATGTCTCAGAACAAGATGTCCCACCTGAATCGCTGAAAATCGTGTCTAGGCAGCAAGACTAAATCAACATACACAAAGTTGAAGGAGATCACAAATATTCCTCACTACCATGGGGTTCTAAGATGAAAAGAAGTGTTTGGTAGCAGCAGGAGTATATGACGTACTCTGGCTGAATGTGTTTAAAATGCTCAAAATAATAAGTGGTTTAGTGGATAATTAAGGCGCTCCAGTCGGATTGAGCCAGTGTAGGTTTATATCCAAGGGATGGTTGGGGTTTATTGCTCATGTAATGCCACTCAGGGATGAGTGAGGCTGGTCATTCTCATCTTAAATGTCAGGACAAACTTTCCTAGCTCCGGGATCCTACGCTTCTCATGGGGTGACATAGGATTAGATGATGGATGGATGGGTGGAAAAAATAAAATTATAAAGGAGGAGCAGTGAGGGTAATAAAAGCTTTAAGAGTAAAAGTAAGTGAATGCAAATAGAGAGGAGGAGGTTGGCAGGCCAAAAATTCGGTAGGCATGATTTGAAAGGGATGCAAACGTGAGGAGAGAAGGAGAACTGTGAAAGAGGGAACGGGAGAAGGAATGTTAAATAAAAGACAGAGGGATGGAATTAAAAGGCATGAGGGAATTAAGAGAGAAAAAAAGGAGGAAGAATGTACTCGTATAAGGCAGGAGAGAAGTGGTTGAAGGTAAACGCAGAGAAGGGTATGGTAACGGTCGCTGCTGTTATTGCAACCTTATGCATGTCTGATAGATTATACCACAGGAAATCAGTCACCTCAACCGGGTGCCCACTGAGATTATTGATTAATAATCTTAACGTCATATTATTGACGTTTTGTTGAAAGGATGTCAGTGTTGCAGTATTGTGGTGCATGACGTAAGTAAGCGTGTTGTGGCGTGTGAACTAACATTCTACTGTGGGCACAGTGGATTGCTTGTAAGTTGTGTTTTGTGTCTGTGCTGAAGCTGGCAAGGGCGATGGCTGCATAATAGCCACGTTGAGTTTACTCGTACCTCCCTGGCTACGGTAGTTTCTGGGGTATGGATGTCTGACGGTGATTCATGAAAGGAGTTTGGTGGACGTTCTAGAGAGCTGTGGTGGCTTTGTGTTTGTGTGAAGATTAATAAAGTGTGATGGCGAGTAGAGAAGAGAAATGTCACTGAGGAATTCTTTGTTCTGTTGGAAGGCTGCTGTTTAGTGATTCTTTGTCGTCGAGGACAATGAAGCATAAAGTTGCATAGGTGGAATGGATGACATGGTCACTGTGTGGCTCTCATATTCACAATGACTTAGGGTATTTTTGCTTTTGTGATGCAAGTCGTCTGTGTCTGCGGTGGTCTGCGCCTCATGTCATTATTCCAAGAGTGAGGCAGGAGGCACACAGGGGGGGGGGGGAAGTTCAGAGCTTATTTTGAGAAAGAGGATTAGGCATGGGGAGGAAAGGAATGGAAAGGGAGAAGAGAAGAGAAGTAGAGGAAAAAGAATTAGAGACAGGGAGAGGAGAAAAGAGAAAAGAATGGTTGAGGCGTGAAGGTCGGCGGGAGGGGATGGCAGTTACATTATTATCGTTGTATGAAACAGGAATGGGAGGAGGGAGAGAGAGAGAGAGAGAGAGAGAGAGAGAGAGAGAAGTGGTGCGGGGAGAGCACTGGAGAAGAGAGGGTGGAGAGAAGGAAGGAAGTTACAGGAAAAGAGGAGTAGGGAATAGAAAATGTACAACGGGTAGGCAGAGACTACCGTGATAAAATGCTAGAAGGAAAGAGAAACAACGATTTAAAAGAGAAGAGAAGCACCAAGGGAAGAGGGAGGAGGTGAGGGAAGGAGAGAAAAGAAACAATGATAATATGAACAGGAGGAATAGACAAAAGAAAGAAGCAAAAGGAAGCAGGAGAGGACGAGAAGGATGACAAAGGACAGGGGGGAAGGAATGAAAAGAAAGTAAAGTAGGATAGGGAGCTGAAGAGGGAGAAGGAAAACGAGAACTGAAATAGAGTATGAGTGGGAGAGAAATGGGGTGAAGGAGGGGAAGGAAGGAGGGAAAGGGAAACGAAAAAGAAAACAGGATATGAGGATGATGAGGGAGAAGGAGAGAAAGAGAGAAGTGAAAAAGAGTAGGGGAGGAAGCGAAAACGGGTGAAGAAGAGAAGGGAAGGAGAAAAAGGATATGACATACATACGAGAAGGGAGAAGGAGATATAAGGAGAAGTGAAAGAGAGTAGAAGGGGAGAGGAAGAGGGTTAAGAAGAGGAGGAAAGGAATGAGTAAATCGAAATGGAGTGCTGGCAAGAAAAGGACTAGATTTGACTCCACGAGAAAGGCTTGGGAGGGAAGAGAACAGAGGTAGACAATATGAAGGGAATAAGGAAAGAGAAACAGAGTGGAGGAGAGGAGGAAGGAGAGAAAGAAAGTGAGGAGTTAATTAAAAAAAAAGAAGAGGCATGCCGGCTAGGAAAGAGGAATAGGAGAGAGAAGACGAGACTAGAGGAGAGGAGAGATAAGGAGAGGGGAGACAAGGAGAGGAGGTAAGGGTATTGGAATAGTAGTAGCAGAAAGTTGGATAAGGGTAAGGAAAGGGACTGCAGCACGACTAAGGAATATTAGAACAGAAAGGGGTAGGGGAGTGGAAAAGGAAGACAAACAGGAGAAAGAGGCGAGGAGAAAAGAGGATAAAGAACTAGGAACGGAAAGGAGGATAATAGAGACTAGAAAGATTGGATGTAAGTGGGAGGCTAGAGAGAGGAAAGACGAGGATAGAGTGGGGGAAGAAGGGAAGAGTAATGGGACAGAGAGGGCACAGACGAAGAGCAGGACAACAAAGAGGGGAATAAGAAAGAGAGAGAGGGTGAGAAAGAGAAAAAAGAGGGGGGGGAAAGGAAAGAGCAGGAGGACCGAGAAGGGGAGAGTGTAGGAGATGTAAGACAGAGAGGGGGAAGAGGAGACGAAAGGCAGAAAAGAAAGGGGGAAGAATGTAGGAGAAGCAGGATAGAGAGGGGGAAATGGAGAGAAGTAAAATAGAGAGGGGGAACAAGTAAAGAAAAGGTGATAGAAAAGGGAGAGGGACGAAATATTGAGAAGAGGAGAGGGGATGAGGACAGGGAGAAGGAAGAGGGGAGAGTGAGGGATGAGAAAAGTTGGCATGGGAGGGAAAGGAGGATCAGAAGTGAGGAGAGACGTATACAAGACGAGAAGAGAGAAGGAGTAATGTAATGGAGAAAGGAGTAGCAGAGGAGCAGTGAGACTGAGGATGAGGGAGAAAGCAAACGGTGAGGCATGCAGGCAACGAGAGAAGAATACGAATGGAAAAGGAAAGAAGAGTAGAGGAGAGTACAGAAGTGGAAAGAAGTAGAGGTAACGAAAGGAACACGACAGGACAAAAAGCAACAGCGAAAGCAGAGGGGCATGCAGACAGGCAGGAAGAGAAAGAGACTTAACATCATATTATAAATTTCTTTGAAGATTTCATGACACCTCTTCCTTCGGGATTTACTTTGCATTACGAGTACATGCTTCATTATCATCTTGAATGTTATCAGTGCAAACGTTATTGATACTAAAACGCTATTAGTAAGATAAGAGAGAAGGTTAAAGAATGATATGCAAACTAAATCACTAAGGGAGAGGCTCCACGTTGCCTGATATGCCGCTTAAAATAAAACCCTGGCTACCACGATAAAGGATGAGGAGGTAGAAGGAGAGGGTTAATAGAGGCAGTGAGAGAGGAGTAAGAGGCGTGAGGAGGGGGGGTGTAAACGGCGAGACAGTCAAATCCAGGCAAGGAGAGAGAGACTGTAGACAAAATAGTTAATTTATGAATGTAGAAAGAGATGGAAAGGGATTAGAGGAGGTGTAAGGATAAGGAGAAATGGATGGGAAAGAATGGATGGAGAAAATTATGAACAATCGAAGAAGAAGGGTGAGACATACAAGGAAAGTATGGAGAGGTCTGGATAAGAAACGGATGGGAAAAATGATGAACAATTGAGGAGGAAGTGTGAGGAATAATGATAGAAAGAATGAGTGAGTGGGTGAAATGGAAGGGTGGGAAGGGGTCGAAAATATTGTAATGGATGAGTTGGAATGGGCACGAGGTGAAGTGAATAGGAAGATAATGTGGAACTGTGACGTGAAGGAAGGAATGGGTGAGGAGGAAGACAAAAGAAAAAGGGAAAAGAAGCAGAGAAATGTGATGGGAAAAAAGGGTGGATGGGAGACGGTAGAAATGAGTGGGAAGGGGATGTTAAGATTGACAGGAAATGAAGCAAGGGTGAGGAGGGGTGGACAAGGAGGTAAGGTGTGTGCTGCAATAGATGGGAAAGAAGGTGAACAGATGAAGGTAACTGTAAATATTAGTGAAAGGGAAGGAATGTGAACAAAAAATTTAATGAGTGATAAAGAAGGAAGGTAGATATGGGTAAAAATAATTATGTAAAAATATAAGATTGTGAAATGGAAAAGAGTAACATGGAAATAATAAGAAACGAGGAACAGGTGAGAATTTACCCATTCAATAAGAATAGTTTTTACTTAGCGGACGACATGAAAAAATAGGGGAAAAAAAAAACATTGTACTGAACTGTTAGTGAAGACTGACTGCAAATCTTTCAGATTTTCAGCATGCTAAGTGAAATCTCAAGGCACTGGCAGATATAATTAACAGACGTCATCGTACTGAACATATTAAGAGTTTTCTAATTCCATGGCCCTTGAATCAGGTGACGTACTGTTTGTTTATTCTTGCTTCTTCCTGGCGCCTCACTTCATCCTAGGGCAGACCATTTGTTGTTGTGAAAGAGTCAGTGAAAGTTACCCTCTATATACAAAAACCCTTAGTTCAAAAGTCTTTCCCAAACTGAATAAGACAATCAGTACCACAAGCAACAAGAATGAAGTACCGAACACGTCGTCGGACTGAAAAGAATGACTACGGGGTTATCTGTGTAACTGAGAAAAAATCATCAGGATAGAAATTAAAAAAAAATGAACATACAAGCTGTATAAAAATACAGGGAAGTCAAGAAATGTGAGATTATTGCTGATAACCATTACACTACGAGGAGTATGCTAAGTTAAATGAAATGTCCATCAGATCTAAAATCAATAAAAAAAAATATGTCACTATCCAGAACATATATTTTAAATAGTAATAAAGGGCTGTTGGAAGGGAAGAGTGTTTCTGAGTAGCAAATAGGAAAAGAGGAGGTAGGAAGGGAAAAAGGATATAGCAGAGTAAGGGAGGGTTTGAGGAAGGTAGGGCAGAAAGACGGGGAGGGCTCTGAGGATGATAGAAGAGCTAGGGGTGAGAAAGGTGACAGATGGGAGGGGAGTGAGGGAAGAAGAGAAGTGTGTAGAGGGAGTTGGGAGGTGAGCGAAAGGGTGGGCTAGACTGAGTACCGGGAAAACAAGAAAACGTGGGTGGAGGTTTGACGAAAGAAGAGTCCAGTGGAGTACAAGGGAAAAAATACAGCAACAGACGTATTGGTCCTTTCGAAAATATTTTTTTAAAGGAGGTTATCACTAACATACTCTTCTACGAACGAAAGACAAGGACAGAATAACAAAAGGGCTCTGCCCACCCACAAAAGCCCACAGTCGAAACCTGCGAGAAATAATGAGAAGTACTACCATGCAGCATATAATACCTGTCACGCAAAACAGGAGGGGAGAAATGGAATTCATATGCTACACTATTTTAATCCGAATGAGAAAAAGTAAGGATCTGAGGGAGGCAGAACAAGACGCAGGGGCTACGTGAAAAAAAAAAAGAAAAAAAAGAGGCTCAGAGGTGGGGCTGCTTGAGGAACAATAGGATGGGGGGTTTGGGGAGTATGAAAAATGTGGCTGGGGGATGAGGGAGAAAGACTTGGCGTGGGGTTGAGGCAGGAGGAAGAGGCGTGGGGGTTGAGGAAGGAAGGAAAGGGTTACAGAGGATGAAAAACGACCAGTCGTTGGTGGATGATGGGAAAGGACTTAAAGGGAGAGGTAAAGGGACTGTGAGTGGAGGGAGCTCTGAAAGGGGAGGGAGAAGTGAGAGGTGAGATGAAGAACGAATGGTGAGCCTACCTGAAGCTGGGCTGGGCCAGTGGACCCCTAAAGTCTACGAACCTGCAAGAGTGGGGAGAGGCAGAGCTGTGTTAATACTGCGACACACACACACACACACACACACACACACACACACACACACACACACACACACACACACACACACACACTACAGGCTAACTTAAATCAACCTAAACTAATCTGCAAGAATTTAGAGAAGCAGTCTTCTTAGTACTGCGACACACACACACACACACACACACACACACACACACACACACACACTACAGGCTAACTTAAATTAACCCAAACTAATCTGCAAGAATTTAGAGAAGCAGTCTTCTTAGTACTGCGACACACACACACACACACACACACACACACACACACACACACACACACACACACACACACACACACACACACACACACACACACACACACACACACACACACACACACAAGGCTGGTTGTACTGTCTATTGAGCATTCGACTCCCAAACTAAGTGCCCGGAGTTCGAGCCTCGATCAGGCTGCGTTGCATGCGTGTGTGTGTGAGGGGGGGGGGGTAAGTAATCTATCTCCTGTCAAATGTAGCTCAAGGCGCGCTGTGGTGGAGACCCGAAAGGGTTTGAAACTCCGTAAGATAAGATTAGGTGTGCCCCTGTGCCTACGCCTCACCCCAGCCTCAGTGAGACTTAGTAGTGTGTCGGCGCACGTGAAGAGCAGAGTCAGGCTGTGGGCCCCGGTTAGAACACTAGAATATGAACCTGAGTATATATTCAGCCATTGACTGCGATGAATAAATGCCAAAAATCTCTCAGCTTAACTCATCACCTTCATATTGGAAGACGAAATGGGACTTTTTATTTTATTTATTTAGTTTATTTATTTACCTAGTTATTATTTTAGTTTTTGCAAGGAAAACACATCCTAGAGGCCTACGAAGTATGGTACCTACAAACATCACATTTTTTTTTTCTCGTAAAGAGTATTTATTAACAAACAAAACTAACAAAGTGAGTCTATTCTTTGCTAAGCTGACTGGCACATACACTCAAAGTTACCTTACTTCATCCCCGTAACTCATTATGTTATTACAACGACCTCCTCCCCATTAAGTGGGTACTGGAAGGTTACGCCCTGACTAAAAATAAAATCTGTCACAATTCCATGATTGACATCATTTGGACCACGATTGGCATTTTATCTCCTGAGGATTTTGAATGAGATATATAGACAGATAGATAGATAGATAGATAGACAGATACATACATACATACATACATACATACATGTACATACAAGCATACATACATACAGATTCATACAGTACAGACATACATACATACACAGACAGATAGACAGATACATACACAGACTGAGAGGGACAAACAGAAACAGACAGACAAGCAGACAGGCAGACTTCAACCAGAAACTCAGACAGATGTTGAAAGACATACAAAGAGGCAGAACAACTAAAAACAAAGGCAGAGATAGACAGACAGACAGACAATCTTCACTCAGATAGATAGACAAACTGACAAATGGACACAGACATGGAGACTTCACCCAAACTGATCGGGAGACTTCACAAAGAGACGCATGTATATAAAGAAACTATCCTACAGACAACCCAATGAGTCAGCCAGCCAAACAGGCAGACAGATTTAAACCAGCCAGCCAGCCAGACAAACAAGCAAAAAGACAGACAGACAAACAAACACACAGACAGAGATAGAGACAGAAAGTATTTAACCAGACAGACATACAGACAGAAAGATACACTTTAATCAAATGAACAGACCAGTCTGACCGACTGTAAACAGACATACAAACAAACAACCAGCAACAGGCATCTGTATATAGACAGACAGTCATCAAGCAGGCACACAGTCAGCCAGCCAGTCACCCAGATTTAAATCAGGCAAAAAAACAGACTTTTATCAGGCAGAACTACCGACATAAGCAGAGAATAGACTTTAACCAGACAAAAAGACAAAAACTGAGGTAGATAGACTGAAATACAAACTTTAATCATACAAGCTGGGAGACAGACATACTGGAAGAGAGACAGACACACTTTAAGTCAGACGTACAGTCTGATAAAATGGCAAATAGACAGGCTCCACCCAGACAGACGGACAAAGAGAAAGATAGGTAAATTTTAATCAAGCCCACAGATAGGCAAAGAAACTAACAAAGAGAAACACAGGCAGACTTCAACTAGACACACAAACAGTAACAGACAGACAGAAGGAGACTTAAACCATCCAGCCAGACAGCCTTCAACCACTCAAACGCGCGCGCGCCCACACAAACACACACACACACACACACACACACACACACACACACACACACACACACACACACACACACACAGAGTCTCAGACAGGCAAACTTCAAGAAGACGGAAACATATTCCCCAGATAGACAAACAAGCAGACAGAGAGGCGGACAGACCTTACGAGTATGCATACAGACAGACGACATGACAACCAAACGGAAAGAGACAAAACAAACACTAGGACAGATTTCAAACAGACAGGCAGACAGACAAACAAACTTCTGTTAGACAAACAGTTCAATCAGACCGTCAGACAGACTTCAATCAGGCAGACAGACAAGCAGACAGACCTCAGTCATACAGAAAGACTGGTAGTAATGCAAATGACGATACAGACGAAAAAAACATATGCAACTAAGATATATACTCGTCTTCCAGGTAGCATAGGAGGCTTCGTAACATCTCTTCATTGGCTATTTGTTTGGCATATTAGTCCATAGTGTTTTCTTGCCTGCGTCTAATATCCCCATAATACCGCCATGTCTGTATCAGAAAATTTGCAAGGTGATCGTGATGTGTAATTTGAAAAACATATATACGAGTATAACGAAAGGTTGCCAGGGAATCTTTAGAACCAGCTAAAAAAATGGGAGAAATGGAGTTCCCCCGAGCTAAGCCCTGTATTGGACTATATAGCCCCGCTAGGGTTACAGGAGGGAGCTACCCCTCCCGGCACGGCAGCCCGGGCGAGGCTCGAACTTGTAATCCCCCGATTACAAGTCCAGCGCGCTACCACTGTGCTACCGCACCCCCCTTTAGAACCAGCTAGAAAACTACCCTAAATCTCAGTTCTTGCAGCATGAGCGTGATATGAAAAGCTAATGACACACTTGAGCACATGACCCTTTTAGAACCATGACTTCTATTTTCTTGATACAGGAAGATTTTTTTTTTTTTTTTTTTTCAGAAGCGACTCGAGGTACTTAGGAGCAGTGTTTAATAACTCCTTGAATACCAGGTCGTATTATTGCCAAGTTCTTGCTCGTAAGACAATTTTATGCAGCTTATGGAGGTCATCAAGAACTAAAAGGATTAAATGAAGGTGATATATAACCACTGGAGTTCGAAAAGCCACCCTCAAGCAGATTATAATCATCTGAAGAGTGTAAGAATATAATCAAACTTCATCACACTGAATGGGTTAACTTTTCGAGTGTCATCAAGTCCTCTTTTTCCTTTTTCTTGCTACAGTCAGGTGATTTCATTCAACCTGTGAGAGTCCAAGTGATGCTGATAGGAAGAATCTCGAGTAACTCCTTCAGTCTGATGACGTATGCAAGGTGGTCCGTAACTTGCGCTTCTCCATCTTTTGTCGCAAGAATGGCTAAGACATTTAGGTAGCTTCAGTAAGTTACTGATCAAAGATGCAATAAGTGACCATAAAAAGGCGGACTCTGTAAGAAATGGAATGTGTTATGCGACATAAAAGTTATATGATGGAAACGCAGGTAAAGATTATCCGTTTCCGTATCATACGAGTATATGAACCACCCTCTGTTCTGTGCTGTTATTGGAGTCTCATTCCTTAACGCTTTATCCTCGTCCAATGTGTGTGTGTGTGTGTGTGTGTGTGTGTGTGTGTGTGTGTGTGTGTGTGTGTGTGTGCTTCTGCGCGCGCGCGCTTTATATCTCCCTAATTTATTACGTCAGAATCTTTTCCTATTACTCACTATGGTTCCTTCTAGGCCTATTTCTGTAGAAGCTTACACACCTGTTTCACTTCTCATATTGCCTTTCTACTCCCTGTATTTCACCTATATTGTGCAAATAGCAGTCCATATCCCATCCTCGTATCCAGTTCATATCGTCTAATGAATCCAGCCCGAATCTTTGTCTCCCCCGTCCTCTAACTCCTCCTCCGCCACCATTTTTTAGTTACAGCCAGACACAGACACTTCTATACCTTCATCCTTCATATATGACAGCATAGATATGTCTTTGCTTATTTGAAAAATAAGACCTCAAAACATATCAAAATTATTATAGAAGACAATACAGTATATACGTCCATCTAAAAAGTGAACTGATGTAATGCATCGTATTTGACTAGAGATGTATATAGCGAGAATAATGGCAAAGCACACACATTCAACCGCCCTTCTCCTTTTACCCCCAATCCTGATAATCCAAATCATTCTGGGGTAGAGTACCTAAATACTCCAACTTCTTACCTTTTGTGAAGCCCATATTGGGATAGCAGAACTCCCTGGATCCCGAAGTTTAACGTCAAATATTAGCTTAGCTTCCACACACACATCTCCCAGGCACTAGTTTATTCTAGCATCTCTGTACATCCTGCCCCGAGTCCCAACCCACAGTCCCTTTCCCGTTATCGAAGTTCTGTGGAACGAGGCGAAGGAATCTGACGGGCACAATTCGAATATTAATCGTGAGAGTCAACTGAGGATCTCGGGTCGTGGGTAGCGTTGAGAAATGGAATTGATGGCGATTTGCCGTGCCAATATTGGTACCATTAAAAATTAGATCACAAAATATCGGTCAGTCTACAGTATATAACATGTCGTTTACTCTTTTGTTGGTGGTAGGTATTGGCCACCATCATCCAGTCAATTGATGTAGTGCTTTCTTTAGGTGATTCCATCTACGTCGCGACAAGCCTTATGGTTTCCTGTAACCCAGGAAACCATTTGTAACGCTGTGTGGTAACCATATGATCAATAACGGGGTGATATGGAGCCATTATCCCCTTGTTAACTGGGAGGAGGGACGCAAATGAGGCGTCCATCCAGGAATCAAATCTCAACGCATTCTTTGCGCCTAGCTATGGCGAGGCACTCTCCATCCCAAGGGAAAATCGGTTCACCGCACGGACGGCCCTGCATGGGCGATTGCTTGTCTGCAGTTGGCGGGTCTGGTCTACCTTACTGACGAAGTTTACTACTACTACTACTATTACTACTACTACTACTATTACTACTACTTCTACTACTACTACTACTACTGATAATAATAATAATAATAATAATCTATTTATCTATCTATTGCTAGATGTCTCAATCCCGTTCGGGGTGGCCACAAACAAATCGCCTCCACGTCTCCCTGTCCCCCGCCATTTCACTGCCCTGCTCCCAACTCACATCCCCCTCTCTCATATACCTCTCCACCCCATTCCTCCATCTCATCCTCGGCCTCCCCCTCCCTCTCCCCCCCTCCACCTTACTCACATACACTCTCTTCGTCAGTCTTTCACCCTCCATCCTCCCCACATGGCCAAACCACCTCAGTGTAATAATAATAATAATAATAATAATAATAATAATAATAATAATGATAATAATAACAATAATAATAATGCACTTTTGCATGAAAGAAAACAAACAACATGAACACAAACATATGGGAGACCCAGTAGACGAACCATCTGGGAAATACGAAATTCTTTGAAAATAGTTTTATCCGAAATAGTTTCAGTTCATGTGTCGGAGATTCGTTCGGAGCAGGAACACACAGCATCACCAGGTCAGTATGACATCCACAATATCGCGGCTTTCGTAACCTGGTAACTAGACATTTATATATTGCTAAAAATCATGTCATAAAAACAACACATGTGGTAATGTGTGTACTGTATTGGAGAACTGATTTTACTAAAATATGGTAAACGCGTTCATGATGTGAAGATACTAGTTTGAGTATTCCTAGATGTTTCTAATTTGCTTGAACTACGTGTGCACCGAACTGTGCTTAAGGTCGCGTCCACACGTGTGCTCGAACAAGTGCTAGCAACATGTATGCAACACAATAATGAACACGCTGCAAACATGTTGGGAACAGCAGCGTCCAGATCATGTTGGCAACATCATGATGAAGTCTCAGCTGCCTGGTATGGACACTCTTGTCCCATTGCCTCTGCTGTCAGTATTCGAAGCTGCACTGAAACTTGTTTGCATACATCTGTCCAAATACTGCTGCAAACATGTTCCCGAACGTGTTGCCAGCCGTGTTGCTAACATACTGTATGTTCGAGAGCACGTGTGGACGCGCCCTAACATACCACATGGCTATTAAGCTAGCTTTTAGTGGTGTAACTTTTCTAGGCACTGTAGTTCCACCTCTTGTAGCCTACTGTTGCCACATGTAATGGCAATATTATTACGGGAACTGAAACTGACGAGTCAGTAAAGGGCATAGCCTCGCGACTGGCAGCAATGGCAGTGTGGCGATGAGGGAATGTTGTCCGGTTGGTCTGTGTGTTGTCTTGTGAACAAGGCATTGGAAGTACTTATTACTGTATTGATTTTATATCGTGAATAGTGAGGTGTCATTATGGTGTATGGTGCGGTTAGCTAGTCCACAGTAAAAGGAAAATGCAGGATGCAGTATACTGTGGACTATGTATGTCTATCTATCTATATACCTCGGCTGCTTTCCCCAGAGAAAGGGGGGTAGCCGAGACAGGAAGATACACTCCCAGTTTACTCATCCACACACACATTTAATCGTATCTTAGCCCCAAGGGGAGAAGGGACAGATCCTCACCGTACAGAACCGCACGAGGGTCAACTGAGCAGTACAATCAGTGACATCCGCAGCAGGGTCTGACAGCAGTGCTGTTTACCCCTGCCACATCATAATGGACCCATCCCCTTACCCTCACATGACTTGATCAGCTGATCAAACCAAATGCGGGAGAACATCCTCTCAGGACTGCGTCACCATTTAATCATTCACAAAATCTCTCCAATTATTCCTGTCACATGCTATGTATGTACTGAAGCTAAAACAGTGCACAGCTGAGGGCGGGGTAGCGTAGACTGCTGTGGTGATGCTATGATATTGAACTATATATTGTCTACAATACCTTGGTCTGAAATTGACATTCTCTCTCTCTCTCTCTCTCTCTCTCTCTCTCTCTGAGAATAATGAACTGGAACATGAAATGCTGAACTGGGACATTTGAATGTTGTGCCAGACAGCAAGAGAAGCCTCAGTACATCTTTGGAGCTGGTAGTAATGAGTAATATCCACATTACTGATGATGATAATTTTGATGATAATGTGCAGTGGAAAATCAGTAGTAATAATGCTTGTGAAGACGAGCAAGATTGCATTGTGATGGTAACGGTATCCATATTATCGATACAAGTGAGTACTGATTCACACCAACATGTGGGTGAATAAATGAGAAGGAAACGCAGGACAGAGCTTGTGTGCCATAATATTAAATCAGAGAACGCCTAAGTGTGAACAAACTCCTAATGCATGATGATAATTTTTTAAACATGCGATGCTGAAAGAACGTTCCTGACATGTCTGTATCGGTGCTGATTACTATCTGTAATGCGCAATGTGGATTACATCTAACAATCATAGGTGTTCCACTCATGACCGTGAAAAATTAGCGACTTGCTTCACACTCACAGTGTTATAATGCGACCTCAAAGTACTTTTCTCTCCAGCACCCTTTGCCTAATGTACCGATTACGAGCGAGCGAGCAAGCGTAGCTAAGCGATGTTTACGTTCAGCTGAGGAAAGAGAGGCCCGACACGACCCGACCCTGTCCGACATGACAGGGCCCGACCGAGTTGGTTTTCAGAGGCTAATACCATTTTTACTAGATTCTTTCAACAGTTGGATGATACATTCAATAAATTTCGTTTTAAGCTATCCATTTACTCATAAGACCAAAGAAATCCCTTGGAATCCCAGCTTTCCAAGGGCATGTAGTGAGGGCTTCATTTGAAATGCTACGCAATGAAATCGAATTAAAATTATTTCCTGTGGTAACGCTATGTTTTCTTGCATGACTTCTGACAATTAAATATCGGATACTATGCTCATAATTTTACATGAACTTTTATTTTCTATGTTCAAAGGGTAAAAATCAGCAGGGATAATCACCGCATTTCTGGGTTTTATCTTCCAGTTGATAGCCTTTCGTTTACCGAAGCAATTCATTAACACGGCAAGTCGGGAGCAGAGAAGTGAACATTATGCATGGGAGAGATAGGAAAAGTAATAAAGTATATACTATTGTTCACTCATTTTTCTGTTATTGCTCAACTACCTCACCAGAAAGGTTAAAAGTTTACACCAAGATAAAATTATGATGATAGGGATATGTACAGTACAGTATTAACTCTCGCTCACTCATGACGCGATCACAGAGCGCACCTTTACTGGTGCATTTTATTTAGAGAATCCAACGACAGATACCTGACTGCAGTTATGTTCCTAGTATCTACAGACGATGTGATTCACCTTGAGTTTTTTTTTTTTTTTTTTTCATACTGCTAAAGTATGCCATTGATGGCGTTCAATCATAGTCTCCCAACAAGAAGTCTTTCCTAAACATCAATAAAATCGTCTGCAGGTAACATGAATTAATATAAATAAAATAATAACCTTACTAACAGGAGGGATTAATGAAAATCCCTATCAATTTGCGACGATGACGTCTCTTATACTTTATCCCTATTATTACCAAATGAGCCAACACAGCTTCAGTGATATCATGAAAAAATTTATACCTTTACACCAAACTCCCTTACTATACTTAAATGTCGTTTTCTTTAAGGTTTTACTGTAAAAAATTTAAATATGAGGTCCATTTATGTTGGACACCTAAATGGGGGCTTCGTCCACCCAAGTTCTCCATTTGTAGTTACCTCACACCGTCAACACTCGCTCATGGCTAGAGAATATTGAGTCTGAAACTCAAACGTCCATTTTGACATCCTTTTCCACCGGAATAAAGATTTTTAAACCAACTTGGCGTCGTTACAAAGGACCAAAATGGCGGCCTCCGTGTGATATGCAATTTAGCGTCAACAAAAACGAGTATTCCAAAGGAATTACAGGTGGCTTCCGACGGATGTTTATAGAACAAGAATAACTTGCAATTAAATGATGCTACGCTACATTCGGTTCCAGTAACGTCCATCTCAGCAGGTACATAAGCAAACAAGGGATGAGGCTATGGCACACCTAATGTCTGACTTGACTCTTATTTCTGACTGGGGTAAAAGTTATCTTGTTGTTTTTAATGCATCAAAGACTCAGTTCTTACACCTATCAACCCGACAAAACCTTCCACAAGAGTACCCACTAATGGTTAATAAAATCCAGCTCAATCCAGCATCATCCTTAGACATACTTGGAGTTTCATTCTCTCGGAACTCATCTTGGGAAGATCATCTTACATCTCTTGCAATAACTGCTTCCAAGAAATTAGATGTGCTAAGCCGACTCGGCACCTTTTTTACCCCTGCACAGTTGTTGACTTCATACACTGGTTTTATTCGCCCCTGTTTAGAGTACAACTCTCATGTGTGGGGAAGCTCCCCACATACAGCCCTTCTCAATAGGGTGAAGTCAAAAGCTTTTCGTCTGATCAACTCTCCTCCTCTTACTGGCTCCTTTCACACTCTGCCTCTTCTCCGCACTGTTGCATCTTTATATTTTTTCTATCTCTACTTCAATGGTCACTGCTCCTCTGAAAGGTCTGCTTGTATTCCTCCACCTCTACGACGGGCGCGTAGCACCCGTCTAACAACAAACTTTCATCCTTTTTCTGTTCAACTCTCTAATGCAAGAGTTAACCGCTACCCCAAGTCCTTCATTTATGCAACAGGTCGACCCTGGCACTGTCTCCCCTTGTCTGTATTTCCTACTTCCTATGATCTCCAGTCTTTCAAAAGCAGTGTGTCCAGGCATCTCGAAATGATCGGATTTTAAATTTGGCTCAGTATTGTATTGTTTCTGTTGTTTTTTTTTTTGTTTTTTTTTGAAGGAACGGTTTCCGGGCTTCTGGCCTTTGGTTCCTTCTTCCTTGCATTAAAAAAAGTATACTGTAGGTTTATTGTCTTTTTCCGGCATGTGGATGGTGTAAAGTCCAAAAAATATATACAAACCTGAATAATACTCAACGATCATTTTCACTACTAAAACCAAACATTTTGACAGCAGCAAAAATATGGTACAGAAAATGTCCTTGGAGTAAAGTTCTTTTTCTTTTTTTCTTTTGGGGACCAGTATCCATTCCCTACAACAGGGGTGGGGAACGTCCAGCCTCCGGGCCGTATAAGGTCCGCAAGACCATTTGATCAGGCCCGCGAGGCCCGCGAGGCCCGCGAGGCAATTCATAAATGCAATTTCATAAACTCATGAACGAATATATATATATATATATATATATATATATATATATATATATATATATATATATATATATATATATATATATATATATATATTATGTGCTGGGCTACAGTTGATTTTAAGTTGATAAGGGGATGGGTCTGTTATGATGTGGCAGGGGTAAACCAGTTCTGCTGTCGGGCCCTGCTGCGGATGTCACTGATTGCATTGCGCAGTTGACCCTTGTGCGGTGTGGTGCGGTGAGGATCTGTCCGTTCTCCCCTTTGGGGCTAAGATGCGAATGAATGTGTTTGAATGGATGAGTAAATGGGGAATGTGTCGTCCTGTCTCGGCTACCTCCCTTTCCTTGGGGGAAGCAGCCTAGGTATATAGATAGATAGAATTTTCTCGAATGACGTTCAAAATTTTCTAATGGCCCTTAATAGGAGAAAGGTTCCCCACCCCATCCCTACAATCTTTCCCATCGCTGTATTTTATCTTATACTGTACCTCAGTCACACGTTCGTCACAACGTCGTGAATCTTTAATTATGCCAAGTGTTTAATATTATGCAAATGCTCGTAAGTTTTATGCATTTTTTTATTAATTCGTCTAGCTTACATTAGCGGAGACATTAATTCTCCTGCAGGTTATTTATCGTAGCTCAGTGACAATATGGTATTACTACAGCTCTATATCGTTTCCAAAACACTTCTCCATGCCTACCACCATAACGCAGTGTTAAGCCTCCTGTCGCAGTTCAGCATTTAGATAGCCAGAGGACAATATTAGGTGAGGCTAAAGTGGCACTTCACAGTCATCATCAATAACTGGCTTTAATTAGTGTGTTTCTTACCTAATTCTTCTTACCTATACGGGGATATAATATAGAGAAGTTTTCAGACATTTAAAGGTCCCGACTTCGATTACTATTTTCCTCGTGTGTGTGTGTGTGTGTGTGTGTGTGTGTGTGTGTGTGTGTGTGTGTGTGTGTGTGTGTGTGTGTGTGTGTGTGCAGAGATGAGGAACTCATGGTCTGATGCCCGCAAGATGGTTTCCTCCTATTGCCCTAATAAGTCTTCTAACCATATTATATTTTTAGTCATGTTCCATACAAGTGTATATCTATATCCATTTGTCTATCTATACCTATATCTACTTCTCTCTCTCTCTCTCTCTCTCTCTCTCTCTTTCTAAACACACACACACACACACACACATATATATATATATATATATATATATATATATATATATATATATATATATATATATATATATATATATATATATATATATATACTGTATATATATTATATATATATATATATATATATATATATATATATATATATATATATATATATATATATATATATATATATATATATATATATATGTTGTTTAGTGGTAGGTGGTGGCGCTCGGCATCCACTCACTCGATGTGTCTACCCTTTCCTCTCCTCCATCCTTCTTTCCTTCCATCCCCTTCTTTCTTTCCTTCATTCTTTTCTCGTCCTTCTACCTACGGGTGGCTTTACACTCTCTTCTTTCTTTCCTTCATTCTTTCCTCTTACTTCTGCCTGTGGGTGACTCTACGCTGAGTGACAAGCCAAATGGTTTCCTGTACACCAGGAAACCATTTACTACGCTGGGTGGTAACCATATAACTAAATTTTGGCGCCTGGTGTTTTAGTGGGTAATTACGGCACTCCCATCAACTTGAGCCAGTGAAAGTTTATATCCAAGGGATGGTTAGGGTTTATTGCTCACGTAATGCCACTCAGGGATGAGTGAGGCTGGTCACTCATCTTAAATGTCATGACCAACTTCCCTACCCCCAGGCTCCTACACTCCTCATGGAGCAACGTAGGATTGGATGATGGATGGATGGATATATATGTTGTTCATGATGAGTCTTAAGATATACTAATTGCAGCCTAATCATAGTAGTTTCAAGTGATCTTGTTATTTTGTAGTGTTCAGTAAACCTTTCTCAACCGTTCCAATTTGCTCCATGAACTCACTTAGATATTCTAAACAGGTCATATCAGTGCTGGTATATTCACGTGGGAGATGTCCACACATTCTTAAGGAAAACAGAGAAAGATTTCTTCCCTTTGACATCTATGGGGGAGTATCGTTGATGTGGCCTGATGTCTGCGATTTATCGGGCACATCTCAGCTTGACCCAGAAGTAACAACAAGAACAATAATAACAATAAGCAAAGCACACACACACACACACACACACACACACACACACACACACACACACACACACACACACACACACACATTAACAACTACACAATCATTATACTATCCTAAGCATGCACCACCATACGTAAACATTCTGCAAAAATCACCACATCTGAACATTCAGCAAAAATTACCGCATATCACTGCACATTATTACCAAACACTACCAGTCACCAAACACAACCAACCACCTCCAAGGACGAAATAACAACAAGCAACACCAAGCACCACAAATCACCACATACCACCACACATTATGCCAAGTTATCACAAATCACAAGATATCACCATACACCGACACACATTATCCCATACCCCATCACCACATACTACCGTACATCATACTTCAACACACATCACCACTCGCCAACTCAGAAACCTCCCTACCACATCAACGCGCACCCTCGCACACCATCATGCCTGACCCCACCCAACCACGCATCAGTAATCAAAGCAGCCTAAGTGGACGCCACACAAGAGGCCAATCAGTTATTTCACCGCACTTTCCGGCCCACTCCCTTGATCTCTAGCCTATTTCTCCTACTGCTTCCTCCCTCACTGGCCTTCTTTCTTCATTCTTCTCCGGAATTGGTGAAAGTAGGTCAAGGTCTGTCTGTCTGTTACCACGATAACTTTGCAACCGCTCAAGATATCATTACAAAATTTTAGAAGTGTGCAGTAGGAATGAAAATCTCCTATGAGTTGTTTTTAGTCTGTTTATCTGTCTGTGAGTCTGTTTGCACGATAACTTCGCAGTCGCTCAAGGTATCATCACAAAAATTTACAGGTGTGCAACAGGGATGAAAATCTCCTACGAATTCGAAATTGGTGGAAGTAGGTCAAGGTCCGTGCATCTGGTACCACGATAACTTTGTAACCGTTCAAGATATCATAACAAAATTTTTAAGGTGTGTAGTAGGTATAAAAATCTAGTTCATAATTGGTTAAAGAAGGTCAAGGTCAAGGACATATTCCGAGCCGGGCTAAATATGTATCGGCTCGCGGCTGGTGTGAGTCCCCCCTTGGTGGGGCCTCTAGTTGCCTTTTTCATTTTCCCTCTTTGATCATCTTTCAGTATCTCTTTCCTTTCCCCTCTCCATATTCTCCCTTCATCTTCGTCTCTTTTATCCATCCTTCTCCCCTCCCCCCCCTCTCTCTCTCTGATTTTCGGTCTTTTTTCTTCCCTTTCCAATCTTTTCTTCGTCTCTCGCTCCTGGTCTGCCTCTTCTTCTTCTCTCCGTTATTCTTTCTACACCCCTCTTTTCTCTGTCTTCCTTCTCCACCCTTCCGTCTCTCTCACTTCATCTCCCTCTTTTGTTCTTTCTTCTTCGCACTGTGTTACTAACTCTTCCTTCTCTCTCCCGTTATACCCGTTTCTTCTTCCCACACCATCTTTCATTCTTCATCTCCTTCTAATTTATAATTTTTCTCTTCATTTCGTCTTCGGACAACGCATGAAATACTGTACATTGCACAATATCATCTGTAAGAGTAATTCTTTCATTATCATCAGTAGTTTACCAGTTGACAGGAACCATTGCCAGATATGAATGTGTTCAGCATATACTGTACAAGAAGAAGTTCAAAGCATGGATTCCGGAACAATGGGAGCGTAATGAAGCACCAGTGGAACAGGTGGTGCAAGGCAGTAGGAAAGTTGGTAACAGGAAGAGCTGGAGATCCAGTTTCATCAACCCTCAACACTACACTCCATTTCACCAAGCCTGGCACCTTATCAGTGATGTCGTCAATACCTGTAGCATTGATAAAGGTCCTCAGTAATGGATATACTTTTTTGTATTGTGTATATGGTAATAAACAGTGGTTCATCTAGTGCGGAGGATTTGCATCAGCACTACAGGCGTTGGCAGCATCTCTGATGGTGCCAAATTTGGTGAAATGGAGTATAGCTTCTGTACATCTTCCTTTGCTTAACTTTTTTAATGTTTCAATAACACAGAGAGTAGGCCAGCATTTTCTCCAATACAGTTTCCTCTAACTGGCAACACTAAACCATGTGCATATTACACACCACATTCACTGTTCCAAAATCAATAAGAATGGCATCTCAGCACTCAGCTGCGGAGTCCCAGTAGGGTGGGGAGGGTACGACATACAAGCTCACACCATCCACCCCTCTCCTGGCGACAACAAAGTGAGATGCCTGGAATCACTGTCTGCTTCACTCTCTATTAATTTCTGCAACATTCGTTGCCTTTTCTCTAATTTCTCTCTGTTGAACACCACTACTCTTCCTCTAAACCTCACTTCAAATTTTAGGGTGACCATTGGGTGTGTGCAAGCGATTATCTTTCTCTCACGTTCCTGAACTTGAATCCTTTGAATTCTCTACACTCTTGCCTCACTTATCTTGTCACTCTCCAAATATATCTGTGTTGTGTACCTATCCACTAATGCTACTGACTATGAGAAACTCATTGACTATCTTACATCTAAGATGGAAAACATTCTATGAGTTTCTCCTTTCCCTGAAAGCTCCATTCTAGGTGATTTCAATGTTCACCATCACCTTTGGCTCTTCTCCCCATTCACTGATATACCTGGTGAAGAAACCGACATATTTTTATTCTTAACCCCTGCAGCGCTAATTCTTATCAACCTGATTACCTTCCCTCAGCCATTGTTTTAGGACTTATTTTTTAAATATTAAGTTGATTTTTTGTCATCAGATCAAGTGTTTCTGAGTTTGAACTCTTCATCACTCTCGTCTTTTTGTAATTTATGCCTCTGGGGTGGGTGTGAGGGCAACAATAAGTCGCCAGCACCGTGGGAGTTAGACAGGCGTGAATCCACCATTGCTGGGGAACAAATGAGAGCTGAATTGCTAAATGTTCAGTATTTGGCAACTGCAGTGTGGGAGGGCTTGGCTCATGGTGGTGTAGAGGGAGACTCAACATTCCCATGGAAACCACTGACACTTCCTCATGCATGAAATTATGGTGCAGAGACGAACTGCCTCATATGAGGCAATCACTGCAGACAGGGGTGACCTGCATATCTGAATTACTAAAAATGTGGTATGCGGCACGGCAGGGTTTGGCAACAGCTCTGATGGCGTAGAGGGAAAGGCAGTGTTCCATGGAAACCACTGACACTTCCTCATGTTTGACATTATGGTGCGGAGACCCATCGCCTCATATTATGCAATTAATGTGGCCAGGGGTGCCCTGCATATTGCCTCATATGAGGCAATGAGTGCAGTGGGGGTTAATGACCTAGAGCAATTTGTATAGCACTCTACCAGTCTCCCTGACTGCCTTGGAGGGAGTTGCAACATGCCTGTCCTCTTTCTTACAAATAATGCTTCTGTTTTCTCTGTTTAAATTTTTTCACTCTACTGGACTCCTCCAGTCACAAATTTATAACATTAACATGTTCTATCGCTCCAGTCAGGCCTATCGACTCTCAGAAGAAGTAGCAGTTGTGGCACTTTGAAGCTGCTGGTTGGGAGACACCCAGGCAGTACTTCTTTAATTTTCCCTTGAATCCTTTTTGCATCCATGGCTGAAAGCCATCTGAGTGTGCCTCGCTCATTATGGAGTGTATTTTGTCGGGCATGGAGGCAGATGTTCCTTTCTCCTATCCTGTGACTAATGCAAAAATTCCTTGATTTATTCACGCTTGTTGGCATGGTGTCCACAACAAGGAAAAGGCCTGCAAAAGGTACTGGAGCCAACCCATCCCTGAATCTCACCTCTATAATACATCTGCCTGGATCGGTGCTAAGTATGTTCTTCACACTGCTAAGAATAATTTCATTTGCACCAAATGCTCTGGATCCTCTGACTCAGATTCTTCCAGCACCTTTTGACAACTTGTCAAATTCCTTTATAATAACTTTACTTTTTCCCCCTCCCTATCTTTTTGGGGTCCTTGATGATACTGTAGCTATTTCTCCTGCTGAAATGGCAGGGCTTTGCTCAGATTTTCTCCTCCAGTTCTATCTTTGATGAATCCGTTGATGTTCCTCCATCTCTTTCCCACTTTTGACTACCTCAAGACTGATATGAAAATTTCTTCAGTTAAAGTACTTTCTGCCATCACTGGCTTCATTACTAACAATGCATATGAGTTTGTTGTCCTCAAATTCAGTGTGTTTGAACTTACACCCTACCAAGGTAAACTCTTTCGTCTCTGCCTCTCAACTTGTACCTTTAGTTCATGCTGCAAGTTTGTTCTCAATGAGTCTGTGCCCAAGAGGGGTGACCATTCCCAGACGTCTAACCATCGCCCAATAGCTTTAACCTGAGGCGTCCCATCGATGTATGGGTATGTCGCAACGTTTTGTCACAGCTAGACCTATCGATGTACCGGTACGTTGTACAATTGCAAGGTTAATAATTTGCCCAATTTTATATTTTTGCGTGTGATTTTTGGTACGTATACACGGGACACCTTCCTCTACAAGATGCCAGGCAGGGACAATGCCTTACCCCGCGTAACCTCTCCCCCACACGCCATTATCTCAGCAATTCACCTGCTACCAGTGACCTGGCCAATAAAGACATTCAGGGCCAGAGTGATTCCCCTATCGATGACAATGTGGAGGACAAAGTTTACGTAGCATTAGAGGAAGAAACAGTCAGAAATGATGGCCGCTGCATTAATATCGACAAATACTGTGGTATCTCGGACTGCAACCACTGATGGGGTAGGCTGGCAGCACAAGGGTCTTCCTGGTGGCCATCAACCTACTGTGCTGACAGAAGTTGTTGCAAACACTGTTCATGGTCATCAGCAGTGAAACGCTGGTTCAATCTTATATTTCACTAATATCTGTGGTCTTAGTACCAGTCTGAATTCTCTTCACGTTTCCCTCCAGTCACTATCCCCTTTAGCCCAGTTCCTCACAGAAACCCAGATCTCTCCTTCTACTGACATATTCCCATTTTGCTTTACTGGTTACCATCTCACAGTTTTCCATAACAGTGGTGGCACCTGTTGTTATATAAAATCTGAATTTGTAGTTGACATTGTTATGATCTTCTTTTCAGCTAGTTTTGACTGTTCACTATAAATATTAAATTAACTAAATATTATCGAATATATCGGTATAGTGTATTGCTCTCCCAGTGTTGCTTCAGAACCCAGCATATTTGACTCCATATCCACACAGTTTACTAATCTTAACTTCACTCTTACAGCTGAAATTACCGTTTTGAGTTATTTTGACATTCATAATGTAGAATGGTTATTGCATTCTTCCAGGACGGACAGTAGTTGTTCAGAATGCCGTTGTTCTCAGAATAGTTTAATCTCACGCAGTTGATAAAACAACCAACCAGAATACAAGATAATTTTGACTATAACTCCTATCTCATAAACCAGTTCCTGACAAATAATCCACATCATTTTTATTGTGGGAGGGGGGAGAGGGAGTTTTACCCCATGTCCCCTCTCTTCGATAAAAGCCAAGGATAGAAGTATTGTCACCATTTGGATCCTCCGACCACAATCTCATCAAAGCCTCATTAGCCAGTTCCCCTAAACCTCCCCATTCTGAACCTGTCAGGGTCACTAGATGGCACTTTGATAGGGCAGACTGGGATGGATTTAGAAATTCTTGCTGATATTCCTTTGCAGTTTTTCTTCTCAGTGACATTAATTCTACCCAGTCCCACATGAATGACTTAATACAAGCTGGTATGGAACTGTTAATATGTTGTCAACAGCTCACTCAAAGATCTGACTCCCCAAAATGGATTGACAGCAATTGTGCCAAAACAATTGTTCAAAAGTCCTTAGCATATAACTTTTATTTAAAATAAAAAAATATCTGAATCACTAATTCATTTCAAAATTGCTAGAAACCATGCAAAAGCAGTAATAAATCTCACTAAATCAAACTTTTCTTCACAACCAGGCATCCGAAGTATTAAATAATCTTAATGACAATAGAGTATTCTGGTCAACTCTCACTTCCTTCAATAATAACTTTAATAAGTCATCACCCATTCCTCCACTAAAATCTTCAGACTGTAACACAAAAAATGACCCACGTGGTAAAGCAAACATCCTTGCCAGTATATTTGTCAGAAACTCTACCTTCGAGGAAGTTAGCCAAAATGTCTCTGTACAAGAACTTGACTCTCCCAGAACTGCACCACTTAACACACAGATTAGGTATGTAAAATCAGTCCTAGACAATTTACCAACCAGCAAAACTTCAGGCACAGATGGAATTCCTCGAATGGTTTTGATAAAGTGTTCCTCAGAACTTGCTCCTCTTCTAGATAAATTATGCAGACTATGCATAAGTACCTCTTCATTCAAGAATCCTTGGAAAGATACGAATGTCCACCCAGTTCTGAAGAAAGGAAGTTCCTCTGGCCCCTCTGACAGTAAATCAATAGCTATCACGTGTTCTTTTGGTAAAGTAATTGAGTTTGTAATTAATAAGCACATAATTAAACATCTTGAATCAAACAACTTAACTGGTGATAGACAGTATGGTTTTCATCACGAAAGATAGACTGTTAAAATACTTAATCTCCTGAGTCATACTATCCATCAGTCAATTGACTCACATGGACATCGTTCCCTGATATCCAAACACCCTTATTATGACCTATCATCTTTTGTTTCTCTGATTTCATCATTTCCCACTGACAGAAAAATAAGCGTAAAAGAAGATGATTTATATTCGAAATTCCACTCGATTAATGCTGGCGTGCCACAAGGATCAGTTCTGGCTCCAACACTACTCTTATTTCCTATTAATGATCTCTTATCTGTCACTCATAATCCCATCCATTCATATGCAGATGACTCAACACTTCACAGTTCATTCACACTTAACACCCATTCACAAAGTTTAATATCTCTAATTCACAACTCAGTACAGCAGTCCCCATTATTCAGGACTTATCTAAGATAAATGAATGAGAACAAAATAAGATTGTCCCATTTAATGCTAGGAAAACCAAATATATACAGTTTACTAATAGACAGATATTGCCTAATTCCTATATTACCTTCAGTGCAACTAATATTCCTATCTCTAAAAGTATTGAAATTCTCGTTGTTTCACTTAACAGCGCCCTTAGCTGGACCTCTCATTCTACATCACTTGCGAAAACTGCATGTAAGAAAGCTGGATTTTTGTATGGAGCCTGTAACTTATCACTGATGAGCAGTTAGCTATAATTTACGAGAGTCATGTCTGCTTTCAGCTAGAATATTACTCACCCTTGTGGAATGGACATAGAGATGGTGCATTAAAACAACTGGGCAAAATTCATATCAGAGTTGTTAGATTTATTAATAACCCTACTATTACTAATGAACTACCGCCCCTACAAGGAAGAAGGAATGTTGCATTACTTGCATTATTATCACCCGCCGTTAGCATAATGTTTTTGCCCTCATCTGTGTGTGTGTGTGTGTGTGTGTGTGTGTGTGTGTGAATCTGTTACCATTATATCTCACGAACAGCTTGAGCTATCAATATGAAACCGACAGGGTATCAAAATATGGTCAAAGTGTCAAGGTCTATGTCACCAAAATGGCTGCCAAAGTTCAACTAGTTTTTATTGCCCTCCTTTAGCACCATTATATCTCATGAACACTTGAGATATCAACATGAAACCTACGTTTTCTTTATGCAAGGAAGAAGGAACCAAAGCCCAGGAGCCTGCAAACCGTTCCTTTCAAGAAAAAAGCAAAAAACAAAAACATTTTAAATGAGAGCCAAATTCAAGATTCATTCATTTCGAGATTCCTGGACACACTGCATTTCAAGGACTAGAGATCATTGGAAGCAAGAAATACTGACAGAGGGAGACAGTTCCAGAGTTGACTTGTTACATAAATGAAGGACTGGAAGTAGTGGCTAGCTCTTGCATTAGAGAGTTGGGCAGAAAAGGGATGAGAATTTGTTGGTAGATGGGTTCTATGCACCCGCTGTAGAGGTGGAGGGATGCAAGCAGACAGTTCAGACAGCAGTGACCATTGAAGTAGTGATAGAAAAGAGATAAAGATGTAACAGTGTGGTGATGAGACAGAGGTTGGATGGAGCCAGTAAGAGGATTAGAATTAATGGGCTGAAAAGCCTTTGACTTAACCCTATTGAGAAGAGCTGTATGTCGGGAGCCTCCCCAAACACTAGAGTTGTACTCTACACAGGGGCGAATAAAACCCATGTATAAATTCAAAACTGTGTAGGGTTAAAAAAGGTATGGAGTCCGCTTAGCACACCTAAGTTCTTGGAAGCAGATTTAACATGAGCTGTAATATGATCTTCCAAAGATAAATCCCGTGAGAATGAAACCCCAAGTATTTTTAAGGATGATGCAGGATTGAGCTGGGTATTGTTAAACATTAGATCAGTGGGTACTCCTGTGGATGATTTTGTCGGGTTGATAGGTGTAAGAACTGCGTCTTTGATGCATGAAAAACAACAAGATTATTTTTCCCCCAGTCAGAGATACAAGCTAAGTCAGACATTAGGTGTACCATAGCCTCATCCCTTGTTTGTTAACGTAACTGCTGAGATGGACGTTGCAGGAACCGAATGGAAAGGTGAAGGGTGGAATCATCAGCGTATGAGTGGATAGGATTTGATATACAGCTTAGCAGGTCATTCGTGAATAAAGGACAGAGAGTTAGTGATAGGACAGAGCCCTGAGGAACATCACTATTGGTAGATCTAGGAGAAGAACGGCGGCCGTCTGAAACAGCAGCTATAGAACGACCAGAAACGAAGTTATAGCTGAAGGCACAGATAGGAGAGAAACCGTAAGAGGACAGTTTGGAAATTAAAGATTTATGCCAAACTCGATCGAAAGCCTTTGAGATGTCGAGTGCAATGACAAAGCTTTCGCTAAAGTCCCGAAAGGAGGATGACCAGGAGTCTGAAAGATAGATGAGAAGATCACCAGTGGAGCATCCCTGACGGAACCCATACTGACGATCAAAAAGAAGGTTGTGATAGGAATGACACTTTAAAAATATCTTGTTAAGATTGGACTCAAAAACTACTGAGACACATGATGTTAAAGCAATTGGGTGGCAGTTGGAGCATTGGGAATAGTCACCCTTCTTTGGGACTGGCTGAATGAGAGCAACCTTCCAACAAGAAGGAATGGATAAAGTTGTTAGGCAAAGGCGAAAGAGTTTACCTAGGCAGGGGTTAAGCACAAAAGTACAGTTCTTGACAACAGAAGGGACCTCATCAGGCCCATATGCCTTCTTAGTATTGGGGCCAGTGATGGCAGAAAATACATCAGTTGAAGAAATTCTAATGTCAGCATGAGGAAGTCAAAAGGGGAAATGATCGAGGAACAGCACTGGAAACGTCTAAGGTGACATGTGGAGGTGTATGGTATACAGGGCCTTGCTAGCAGGCTGTGAAGCCTATGCCCAGAGTCGGACACAAAAAAAAAAAAAGAAAAAAAAAAAAAGAGGAGAAAATCTGAATGAAGAGATCTGCTTTATCAGCAGAAGAAATACTACAGAGTCAACAGAGTAGAAAAGAGGAGGGAAGGATGATGAGGTAAAGTTGTTAGGAAGGTTTTTGGCAAGGTGCCAGGAGGAGCAGGAAGAATCCGAGTTGGACAGTTGAGAACATTTAATATGGGTGAAATTTTTTTTAGCAAGGCAAAGAACACACTTAGCATGATTCCGGGAGGAAACATAAAAAAATGTGATTCAGGGGTGGGTTGGCTCCGGTACCGTTTATAGTCTTTCTCCTTGTTTTGGACAGCATTAGAACAAGCGTGATTAACCCATAAAAGATGCGCATGGCAATGTTTTGACATATGCACAGGACGGGCATAATTGGTAGGTGCGATATATATTTTTTTTATGCGAGGAAGAAGGAACCAAAGGCCGTAAGCTTGCAATTGTTGTTCCCTCCAAGGGAAAAACAATATACCAGAGAGAGCCATTTTCAAGATCCGATCATTTCGAGATGCCTGGACACACTGCATTTGAAAGACTGAAGATCATAGGAAGCAGGAAATACAGACAGAGGAGACAGTTCCAGAGCTGACCTGTTGCCTAAATGAAGGACTGTGAGTGACGGTTAACTTTTGCATTAGAGAGTTGGACAGAAAAGGGATGAGAGTTTGCTGCTAGACGGGTGCTATGCACCCGTCGTAGAGGTGGAGGAATGCATGCAGACAGTTCAGATGAGCAGTGACCATTGAAGTAGCGATAGAAAAGAGATAAAGATGCATCAGTGCGACAAAGAGACAGAGGTTGAAGGGAGACAGTAAGAGGAGGAGAGTTAATGAGACGAAAGGCCTCTGACTCCACCCTATTGAGAAGAGCTGTATGTGGGGAGCCTCCCCACACATGAGAGTTGTACTCCACACAGGGGTGGATAAAACCCCTGTATTGAGTCAACAATTGTGCAGGGGTAAAGAAGGGTTTGTGAAGGAAGGTCGTGGTGTGTGTAGAGGGGTGGGGGGGTTGTGGGGTGGTGTAGTGACGGGGGCTGGGTGCTTAGGGGAGGTGGGGTGTGGGTGTGGGGGTAGGGTGGGGTGAGGGGGTGATGTGTGTGGGTGGGAAGTTGGGGTGGGGTGGGGAGTGGGGAGGGGAAAAGGGTGGAGGTGGCAGTGGGGGTTTGAGGGGTGAGGTGGTTTGGGGCTGTGGGGGGTTTGGGGAGGTGGGAGTGTGGGGGTTGGGGGTGGGAGAGGGTAGAAGTAGGGGGTTGGGGGTGGTATGGGTAGGTGGCGGGCGGCAGGGGGTGGGGGTTCGTGAGGAAGATGGTGGGAGGGGGTGGGGGGATGGTGGGGAAGCTGGGGAGGTAGGGGGTGGTTTGGGAGATGGGGAATTGTGGGGGCATGGGGGTGGTGGGAGGGTGGGGGTTAGGGGTGGTAGGGGTGGTGTGGGGGTGAGGGGATGGTGGAGGGAATTGAGGGGCAGTGGGGGTTCGGGGGTGGGGTGGTGGTGGTTGGGGGAACGGCTTGTGGGTTGCGGTGGAGGGTTAAAGGTGAGGGTGGGTGGGGGTGGGGGGACGGCTGGTGAGTTGCGGTGGTGAGGTAAGGGTGAGGGTGGGTGGGGGGTGGGGGGTGGTGTGGTGGTAGGGGGTGGGGTGGGGGTGATGTGTGGGTGTGGTGGTATGGGGGTGGGGGTTGGTTTGGGGGGTTGGGTGGTGTGACCACATATGCGGACACCCGTCTTTTTGGTCCTAGTACTCCTCTGTAGCATATGCTGACACCTGTTTTGGGGGGTTAAACCAAGGCATTTTTGTATTAGTCAAAGGATATGAGAAAGGAATGTATACTTGAATGCCCGACAAAATAATCTCTGTAATGCGCATGGCATGCTCAGATGGTTCCTGGCTGTAGAAGCAATAATCATTCCAGGGATAATCATAGAAGTACTGCCTGAGTGCCTCCCAATCAGTATCTCGAAAGTGCTACAACCGACTTTTTTTCGGAGGATCCACAGTCCATACTGGAGCAATAGGACAGGTTAAGTTAATAAGGTTGTGATTGGAGAAGCCCAATGGAGAAGAAAGATAACAGTCTAAGCAGAAGGATTAATTGTAAGGAAGAAGTTAAGTATGCTGGAATTAGCTCCAAGGCAGTCAGGGATAGGGGTAGTGTGCTGTACAAGCTTCTCTATGTCATTAAGAATAGAAAAGATGTAGGCATTTTTACCAGGTGGATCAGTGAAAGTACTGTAGAGGAATGCCAAAGGTTGTGGTGAACACTGAAATCTCCTAGAATGGAGATTTCAGAGAAAGGAAAAATGGATAGGATGTGTTCCACTGTAGAAGTAAGATAATCGAAGGGTTTTTCATAGTCAATACAATTAGGGGATAAGTAAACAGCACAGATATATTTAGTCAGAGAATGACAGGAAAGCCAAAGCCAGAGAGTAGAGAATTCAGGAGAATCAAGTTCAGGAACACAATACCATGATAAGTCGTTGTGTACATAATACAACAGCCACCTTCGGCTTTGAAATGAATATAGAGAAAATAGGAGGATACAGAAAAGGATTTGTGATTAGTTGCTTCAGACAGCTGAGTCTCGGTTAAGAGGAGAAGGTGAGGTTTAGAGGAGGAGAAGTGGTGCTCAACAGAGGGAAAGTGAGAGGGAAGGCCGCGAATGTTGCAGAAATGAAAAAGTGAGTCAGACTGTGGTTCCAGGCATCTCGCTGTCATCACCGGGAGAGGGGTGGATGGGGGCATTTATGGTCCTTCCCCTGGGGACTCCGAGGCTTGGTTATTGTGTTCCATATTTTTTTTCAGTTCTGAAAAGTTGTAGTGTGTACTGTGCATGTAGACTGGTTTTGACAGTTAGAGAAATTTGCACCGGAGAGCATGCTGGTCTTACTTTCTGTGTTACTGAAACACTAAAAAAGTTCAGCAAAGGGGGATGGTCAGCAACTATTCCCTAGGGCTGATGAAATGGGATCTCCAGGTCTCCTTGTTATCAGCTTTCCAACTGCCTTGGGAGTACTGCCCTGTTCAACTGGTGCTACAGTCTACTTTCTGTAGATGAGTTTGAAAATGGGCACTCATGGTCAAGGTCACCAAGATGGCTGCCAAAGGTCAATGAGTTTCTTTAATCTGGATTAGCATTTCTGAAATGCAGTGACTATATTCCGTTGAGTTTTGCAAATGTTCTTCACCATTGGTTTGTTAGTAGCATGTAACTTGATCAACAGCATATTCTGGCGGGCGATTAGCATTCGGCTCCCGAACGCTTTTCTTTCATTTTACAGATACTTTTATGGCAAATGCTCAGACAAAGTAGCATCCAGTGTGCCACCTCTCCAAGGCTTCCCCTGTCCTACACGGGCATCTTGTAACGCTCATGACTGGACTGTCACACTGCCACATTGCAGAACTTGTGTCTATCACAATTCTTTTACTCCCGGAACTGCATCTGTTTGGAACCTGCTTCTCCCAGAGTGGTTTCCTCCAAAACTTCAATCTACGACTGTTCAAGTCCGACTGTTACAGTTTTTTTTTTTTTTTTATGAATGAAGGACACCTGTAACCTAGTGTATGGGTTTTATATATATATATATATATATATATATATATATATATATATATATGTGTGTGTGTGTGTGTGTGTGTGTGTGTGTGTGTGTGGAGCCTCTGTAGTACAGTGGTAGAGTGCGCGTTTCGCACGCAGGTGGACGAGGGTTCGCCTCCCGCCAGAGTTGTAAAAACTTTGGGAATCATTCACCGAACCACTTGCTACTTTGGCGGACATAAGAGGTGCTGTGGTTGAACCAGTGTCGCATACTAGTATGCTTGCACCCAATCGACTTAAGGCGGGCCGATTACACTTGGTTCACAGACTACACACACATCCAAAACCACTCCAACACTACAATTACACTTACAAGCACTTCTCACCCTATATGCAATCTCTACTAGACAGCCTAAGCCACTTGGTAGAGATACATTGGCTATATCGTCCCTACTTCGGTAGGGATAGGCCGGTCCTGCAGTGGACACTCCAACGGCTAATGATATATATATATATATATATATATATATATATATATATATATATATATATATATATATATATATATATATATATTATCTGCTATTTAAAAGATAAGGCAGAGCCAGAACATTATCATACCAAGCTTTGTGAAATACGCCACAAGATTGACAATCTAGGCTATGCTGGGGTGAAAGAACTGAAGCCGTTGTTTGTACTTAAATATTTTCTTTTATTTCTATCGCTTGTACCTTTAACATTCATTTTCATATTATTTTGAAACGTATAATGGATAATCAAGTCTAGTCATGAAATCTCGAGGATGGTGCATCTGTTTTTTATTCTGGCTTCTGGATTTTTCTCGCATTATCAGATGCTGTACCTCCCCATGTCTGAAAGCTAATCATGATGTGATAGCTTTAGTCTGACATCCTCGTCGCGATAGTCAGTTTGTTTTTACTGGACGGAACTGGGCCATTCCCAGAACTTGGATAGTAATTAGTGCTTGCAAGAAAATCACAGGGCGATAATTATTAGACAGAAATGAGTCTTCTTAGTTACTACACAAATCAGCTCTCTTACCGAATCACACGTGGCGTTAACTGAGATGAAAGGGACTGGGGATCTATTTCAGGTTAGAACATATGCTCTTTGCCGTGCCAGCATCTCACATAATCTCATCCCTTATCAAATCATAACACCCCCCCCCCTCACTTCTGGACTTTGGGTAACCTTGATGGAGAAGTGAACTGGCTCTCAGAGAAGTCGATGATGCATTAAATCTCTTGGGCACTGGGAACTCTACATTATTTCTCTCCATCATGTCATATGAAACAATCATGATGGTAGTCTTTGAACTTAAAATATACACCTCTTTGCTGCGACCTAATCCTTTAAAATATAATACAATATAAACCTCTCTCTAGCCACGCTACCAGAGGTCATCTCCCAAACCAATTGTTTTTTCCCCATGACCTATTTTCATCCTATTGATCTATTTCCGTCACGGGTCTATTTTCCCCGTTGGACACATTTCCGCTATGAATCTGTATCCCCTATGGACCCATTTTATCCACATGGTTTTTATTTCCATCATATACCTATTGTTCCCATAGACTGATTTGTTCCAATTGAATCTGCCTTCTCAAATGATCCTTCATATTAATAGACATTTTTTCAGCCCTTGGACCTACTTTTCATATGGACCTATTTTTTCCATGAACCTCATTTCCCCCATGGAACCGTTTTCCTTATGTGCATATTTCCCTTGTTGGATCTATTTTCATCTTTCGTTAACCTATTTTCCTGCGAAGGTCTAATTATCCCACAAAACTGCTTTCCCAATGGGCATATTTTCTCCCCACGGACCTATTTTCTCCATGGACCATTTTCTTCTAGGACTTATTTACTGAAGGACATATCACATTGTACCTATTTTCCTACACTAACCTATTAAAACAGATCTACTTTTTTTCATACACCTGTTCTCCACTGGACTACTGTACATATTTCCCCCCAACCACCCGCCTACCAACCAACTGACCCTCCCATACACCTACTCACTCACCCCTGTGTGTTACTGTAAGTCCATCTACTAGCTTGTTCTCTGGGAAGCCAAACAACAACCCAACCAGACAAAAATCCCACCCATCCATGCATAAAATCTACATATGTGCCCAGCTAACCCATGCAACACCCCACACAGCCCCAGTAAACTCATCCGCCCACCACACTAAAAACCCCACTCACTCTGCCCATCACAACCTCCCACCCTCAACCAACCCATACACCCACTCCAACCCCCCAGTCTGTCCACCCTCACTATCCAGTCACCAACCTACCCCACTCTCTGCCTTCCAACCTACCCACCCGTCCACCGGGCTTGAACCACCACAAATGACTTGCAACTTCTCCACCACCTACACATACACACCCACACAAAGAAGGACAACTGTTTCAATAGTAAAGACTTGCGGCTCCATCTGGCCGCTGCGTACTTGCTCCTGCAGAGGGCTATCGGGCCAGTGAACCTTTTCACCAAGGGCCACCGACAGACACCGAGGGCCACTGGAAAAGCAAGGTTAGGCTCTCGATGGCCCTCTGTGAAAAAACTGACCCTTCCTTACCATTTTTTTTTTCTGCAGACACGACGTTGGTAGACTTTTAATGATTATAATGTAAATTATGTACTGAACGTCGATGCAAAAATGACAAAAAGAATATACAAGAGAAAAACAAAGTGGCTTTCTCTGGCCGTCGTTGAAAAGACCGATCTCTCTCTGGCTTTGCATCTGAATCTCAGTCTTCTGCAGCATGGCATCGGTTGAACTTAAAATACAGATTTTCGCTGACATTTCCACTAAACGATTTCAGTTTCAGTCATCTCGCAATTGCAACAGAATGGCCGAATGTGCAACATGCCACTGGTGCCCCTGGTGCCAAGAGAAGTCGTTATATCAACATATCAAATTGCATATGTGTTGAAGATAGCAAGTATTCATGGTTCCAACTGCACACCAAGAATTGTTTCAGTTACATACGACATTAGATGAAGACTTGTATATCGATGCCAATGATATAGATTTTCTTAAGGGATAGGTGACCGTGTATCATATGTGAATGTTCAAATGATGGCTACTTTTCAACCTTCCCTCCCATAGCTCTCAACCACTCTGCTCGAAACCAATAAAGAGCTGCTTTGACGCCAGACAGTTTCCGACGATTTCCCCATAAAGCCAATGGGAACGGTACTGGTAGCTAAGACACCCCTATGGAATATTCAATCAGCATGAAGTTCAACCCATTTGTGACCTACTTCCAACCATCCTACCAAGTTTCATCATAGTTCGTTTTTCTAGATCGGCTGCGCTACTCAAACAGACAGACAGACAGACAGACAGGGAGGTGACTACAATTATAGCATGTTAATCTAAGATATCAAGACCACTCAGCAGTAAGAATACTCGATTCAGCTGTTCTCTTGTATATATATATATATATATCTATCTATCTATCTATCTATTTATGTATATATATATATATATATATATATATATATATATATATATACATAAATAGATAGATAGGTTGATAGATAGATAGATATAGATAGACAGATTGATAGATAGATTGATTATAGATAGATGGATATAGATAGATATATAGATAGATAGATAGATAGATAGATATGTGTGTGTGTGTGTGTGTTGGCGATACATACATGTATAATTATGTGTTGGCGATACACTACCAATATACCTAGGCTGCTTCCCCCAGAGAAAGGGAAGTAGCCGAGACAGGACGACACACTCCCAATTTACTCATCCACAGACATACATTTGTTCGTATCTCAGCCCTAAGGGGAGAAGGAACAGATCCTCACCCCATCACACTGAACGAGGGTCAACTGTACAGTGCAATCAGCGACATCTGCAGCAGGGCCTAACAGCAGAGCTGGTTTACCCTTGCCACATCATAATGGACCCATCCCCTTACCCGCACCTGACCTGATCAGCTGATCTGACCTAATGCGGGAGAATATCCCCCTCAGGGCCACGTCATCATTTATTTATTCATATTTTCTCTCCAATCATTCCTATCATGTCCAGCCACTCTTCCTTGTTCAACAGATATCCCGCTCGCATCTAACGCTCTCAGCGAGACACACATATAGTATATAATTTTTTTTTTTTTTTTTTTTGTGTCCGACTCTGGGCACATGCTTCACAGCCTGCTTTCAAGGCCTAGTAGTCCTCCTATATACCATACAGCTCTCTACATGTCACCACTTCGGCGCTAACACCCACTGTCCATATTGACTACATGCTAGGGTTGTTTCATGCGCGACTAGTGTAGTGGTATTTGCGGGGGCATTTTAACGACATGTCGGCGGGTCTTCTAGTAGATCAGTAAAGCCTGATTTCATGAAATTCAAATCCTTAAACTGTTCCCTGCCCTAGCGGGGATTTGAACCTGGGTCCTGTAGGACTACAGCCCACCTCTCTACCGACTGAGCCACCCGCAATTTTGTATAAATTCCATCACACTCATTAAACATTTAACTCATTTATTCCTTCATATTCAGTTCTGCTTCTCTCATGCACTCACTTTCTATTTGAGTAATTCTCCAACTTATTTAGTCTCATTTTCTCACGCTGCCTCAAATTCTTTATCACATTCTGACTCATAGTCCAGGGTCCTTACCTGTCCCACATTGTAACTCACTGTCTTGCATTTAATTACCACCACAGTCATAATTCTCTAACCCTCACTGACTTACCATTTCTCAAACTCGGACTCAGTCCATTCTCTCATATTCTTATTCAGTGTCATTTACATGCTCTCACAATGACTCACTGATTTATTTTCACTCTTCCTTACTCATTCACTCTCACACTCTGACTCACACTCGCATTACACACTTACTCTCACAAATTCGCTCACTTAGTAAGCATTTCCCAACATTCTCTTTCGCTCATTCTCTTACATGTAGGCCTATCGTTCTTTCAGTTGCTCTCACTTCCACTGTCTTAGATTTATTGATTATTGAATAGTACAGCGCGCAATGTACTGCGTAACCTGATTTTTGGAAAGGAATAGACGCAGCAGCACTTGCAGCCCCAGGCTCATCTGCACATGAGCCCAATAGGCTGCAGGGCAAACCTGCCTTTCTTTCGTCATTCACAATCCACCTTCAGGGATAGGGGGAGTATTGAAAGACGTTTCAATAACAGGGGAGCTCCACCGCCCAGCTATAACAGTGCCACTCCAGCACTTTCAGGTAAAGAAAACTGAAAATATTTTTAATTCGAAGTTCAGGATGATTGTGTACGAATTCCGTGTTGCTTAATTACTTACTTGCGCAAATTTGTACAATAATAATATAATTCTTTCACCTTAGACCCAAACATTTATCGTGTGCATCTTTCTAGTATCTCAGGTTGGTAAGTGTCAGAAAAGGACAGAATAACGGCAAGGTTCTGCACCCTTACCATGGCATATCTTTGTAACCAGTTTCATATTCAGGATTTATTGTGTTATTACAACAATCAGGAAATGGCAATTTTGAACAAGCATCAAGTAAAAAAAAAAAGTTAAGACGAGACAAGTCATGTTGCATTTAGTGCCATAAAAAATGAGTTTTAATTTATAATATTGAAGTAACCACCATAGAAAGATGGGTAATTTTCACTAGGTGGCACTGTTGATATCAGCATTGTTATTATTGACACTGTTAATGGTGGCATTGTTGTTGGTAGCACAGGTGCCCATGTTGTTGATGGTACTATTAGTGATGGCAGTTATATTCATGGCATTTTTGTTGTTGGCGCTGCTGTTGGTGGCACTGTTAATAATGGCATTGTTGCAGGTGGCATTGCTGTTTGCGGTACTGTTCTTGGTGGTACTGTTACTGGTGGCACTGTTGCTGGTAGCACTGTTGGATATGGCAATACTGTTGGTGGCACTGTTGCTGATGGCACTTGCTGGTGGCATTATTTTTGTTGGCACTGTTATTAATGGCACTGTTGTTTGTGGTACTCTTGTTTGTGGCACTCCTTTAGGTGGTACTGTTGTTGATGTCACTGTTGGTTACACTGTAGCTGATAGGACTGTTGTTTGTTCCACTACTGGATGTGGTATTGTTGATGGTAACACTGCTTTTGGCAGTACCGTTGTTGTTGACACTTGTTGGTAGCAATGTTGCTCATAGACATTGTTATTGGTGGCACTGCTGTTGATGATACCGTTCTCTCAATCTCTCTCTCTCTCTCTCTCTCTCTCTCTCTCTCTCTCTCTCTCTCTCATAGCTGAGTTGCATGTTAACCCCAGCTGCGGGGCCAGTCAGTCTGGAATGTTTCCCGTACGTACCTTCACATTATCTGGTACTTCTGTTTAGGGTTTGTGTGCAGTTAATCTTACCTGTTTTTTTTTTTTTTTTTTTTAGTTATGCAATCCAAGGTTGTTTGTTTTTTACTGTTATCCTCTATGTGACTAGATACTAAAAACTCTCCGGCCAGAACATGCTGTGTCTTGTATGATACGGTTCTGCTCCTGAATGTAACTAGAAATATTATATCTTGTAAAATCCTGTCAAGAGGCGTCGGTCAGTGTCCTACTATTTACATGTTTTAGGCAGGTGAGGGCGCCGATCATCCACTCACTTAATGTAGTGGTACTCTATTTTAGGGTAGCTCTACAATGCCAGGAAAGCCAAATAATTTTCTGTAATCAAGGAAATCATTTAAAACGCTGGGTGGTAACGTTATAACCCACCAACACGTGTTCTCTACGCGTAAACAAGTGGGTCGGTGGAAGGTTAGTGCCCATCCCCAGAAAACAACTAAAAAGACAAATAAGCAGGCCCGGACCAGAACTGACAAATAGGTGACGACCAAAAACCAAACAAAGGACATGATACGGACTGCAATATGGAATGTATGGGGTGCGAATGATGAGGTGAAAGAGACAGATTGTCCAGGTGCTTGAGGGTGCAAGTGGACATATATGGTTTAACTGAGACTAAATGGTAAGGTGAGAGTGTGAGAGTGCTGGAGTATGGATGGGGTAGGCCTATACGTGCTGGAGTGGGGGGTGTATGTGATATTGTGTGCAAGAGATGGAAGGAGAATATAAGAGAGTATGAATCAGTTGGTTCAAGGATTGTGTGGGTAAGATTGAAAGTAGGATTTCAAACGTGGGCAGTGGTGTGTGTGGATGCGCCAACGCAATATCGTACAAACAGAGTGAAAGAAGAGTTCTGGGCATATGTAGATGCATGCATGGAAAAGTTGAAAGGAATGAGAGTTTTTTTGATTGGAGACATGAATGGAAAAGTAGGGACTGTGAAGGTGGATGGAGTAGTTGGTGAGTGGTGTGTGCCTGCAGAAATGGATGAAAATGGCAGTGCTCTAGTGAACATTTATGCAGGGAGAGGGTTGATGATAGCCAATACCCTTTTAGGCACAAATGACCCACAGGTATGCGTGACGAGTGATGGGAAGGGTGGGTGGTGAATTGCATGAACGGAAGGCAATGATTGATGATGTGTGTGTGGATAACAGAATGAAGGTATGTAATGGATGCAAGAGCATACATAGGTTGGGGGAAGTGGACTTCTGACCACCATTAGGTGGTAGTGAAAGTCAAGATTCAAGTGCAAGGAGGGAAGGACAGGAGGAAGTAGTCCATACAAGGAGGGTAGAAAGGTTACAAGAGGATGGAAAAAATGCAGAATATAAGAGAAGTGGAGGAGCGATTTTGTAAATACGATTTGGAGCAGATAGGGGAAGTGGAAGGTGTGTGCAAGATATTCACAATAGAAATATGTGCAGCATGTGAGGTGGTGTGAAGGGTGAAGAGAAGGCGAAAGGGGGTGCAAGGAACAGCATGGTGGACTGCAGAGGTGAGGCAAGCTGTGACACAAAAGAAGAAAGTATATGGTGAGTGGATGAGAAGCAGTGGCATGGAGGAAGTTGAGAGATGAAAGAAAAGAGTTATATGTTGAAAGAAAGAGAGAAATGAAAAGACTATAGTCGCGGCGCACGCCTCTGAGGTTGTCATTATCGTACCCTGGCAACCTATCATTCAAAGGTGCGTCCGATTTCAAATTATGTATTATGCGAATCATATTATTATGCACGAATATATTATACACGAATATTATTATACACGAACATATTATACACGAATCACAAGCGTCTCATATTATACACGAAATCAGACGCACTTTTGAATGGTAGGTTGCTAGGACACGATAATAACAACCTCAGAGTCGCGCGCCGCGATTATAGTAAGAGAGAGTAAGAAGAGAGTGGACTTCGGAAAGAATTTGAGTGTAAAGTGGAGGGGATGTAAAAATTTGTTCTGGAAAGAGATAATGAGGGTTAGACAGGCTGATAAAGAAGTTAGTCGGGAGTGAAAATAATAAAGGTAGATTGTGAGTGGAGAAGATAGAAAAGATGAGATGGAGAGAACACTTTAAGGAGCTGTTAAACATAGAGGAAAGTAATGCAAGCATAAGTGGCTGGGGAATGGCTGTGAGGAGGGAGGTGAGAAGAGAGGAAGGGATCAGAATGTTGGAAGCAGTGGAAATAATGAAGAAAGTCAAAATGGGGAAAGCCCCGAGAATTCACTCAGAGTGTGCTGAAATGATGAAGCATGCAGCATGGGGGAGAGATAGCAGTAAAATATGGAATATATGCTGATTGGCCTGGGAGTAAAGTAGAACCCTGGAGGATTGGAAGTCAGGTATAATTATTCTCCTGTACAAAGGGAAGAAGGAAAAAGACGTGTGTAGTAATCATAGGAGCATTTGTCATCTTAGTGTAAATGGAAATGTATATGGTAGGATACTTAGTACCGGAGTTAGGGAAATAACAGAGGAATTAGTTGGAGAAAAAGAGGGAGGATTTAGAAGGAGGTTGTGTAGACAGGATATTTATTCTTAGGTATTTAGTGGAAAAGTTTCTACAGAAGGGAAAGAAATTGTATGTGGCCTTCATGGATTTGGAGAAACCATATGACAGATTGGATAGACAAAGTATATGGAAAAAATTAAGAATGTCTGGAGTAAATGGGAAGTTGCTGAATGCTGTGAAGGGCATGTATGAGTGTGCGAAGGCTGCAGTGCATGCGGATAGGGAATTGAGTGAACTTTTCTATCTGTTTGCTGGATTGAAACAGGGATGTGTCATGTCTCCATGATTGTTCAGCCCGAATGTAGATTGGTTCACAAAAGAGATACAAGGTAGGGCAGTGGATGTTGAAGTGGCCCTAATGAGAGAAGGCAGTATTTGGAAACTTCCTGCACTGTTGTTTGCAGATGATACTGTAATGTTAAGTGAAGGTGAAGGGGAACTGCATGGCTTGGTGATTGAGTCTGAAAGAGTGTGTGAGAAATGGAATCTAAACGTGAATTTAGGGAAGAGTGAAGTTATGATCTTCGAGAGATATTTAGTCATTGAATGTACAGTGAGGTTGGATGATGAGGAAGTGGAAACTGTGTATATATTTAAGAACATGGGTAGCGTGATGAGTAAGGATGGAAGTTTGAAGGATAACGTGTTTGAAAGAGTACAGCTAGGAAGAAAGGTTGCTGGTTCTTTAAATACAGTAATAAGAAATAGGGAAGTGAGCATAGCAGCAAAAAACTTGTTGCATGTTAGTACTGTGATGCCAACTCTAATGTAGAGGAATGAAGCTTGGAACTTTATGGAAAGACACAAGGCAAGAGTGGGAGCAGTGGAAATGAGTTATTTGAAAGAAGCATGTAGAGTTGCATGGAGAGAAAGACTGAGAAATGAGGACGTAAAGAAGGCACTATGGTGTGGATGTGGATGTGAATGTCAAGGAGAGCATTAGCAGAAGTACAATGAGGTGGATTAGCCATATGGAGAGAATGGAGAACGAGTGTCTAACTAGGAGAGTGTGTGAGGGTGAGGTGGAGGTGGGAGAGGGAGGGGGAGGCCAAGGATGAGATAGAGAGATGGAGTAGAAAAGTATGTGAGAGAAGGGGGTATGAGCTGGGTGAAGGGCAGTGAAATGGTGGGAAGCAGGGCAACGTGGAGGCTATTTGTTTGTGGCTTCCCCTTACGGGATTAAGGCATCTAGCAATATACTGATGGATAGATGGGAAACAGTAGGCTTGCCTCAGGCCCCTGCACTCGGGAGGGGCAGATCATTATTATTATTATTATTATTATTATTATTATTGTTGTTGTTGTTGTTGTTGTTGTTGTTGTTGTTTTTGTTGTTGTTGTTGTTGTTGTTGATGCTGTTGTTGTTTTTGTTGTTGTTGATGATGATGATGTTGTTCCTGTAGCTGTTGTCTTTGGTTTTATTATTAGAATTATTACTAGCAGGGGTCAGTGGTAGATCACTTGACTCGAGACTGAAGAGTCGTGATTTTGCACCGTTCCTGCATAAACTGCCTTGCCGGGAGAGATAACATCTCCTGTCACCTAGGTGGTTGTAGCAGCCATGGCTTTTTGGGTTAGATCACTCTGACCGTAGGGTCGGCAATTCGAGTCCACCCAAGGGTCATTGGTAGACATCAGGAAGAGCATCCTTTCATAAAGTGCTACAAGCTTCAAAACTAAAAGTCCTCTACCCAGGGGCAATGCCTTAGCCCTTATCGAAAAATAGGAACAAGGCATAAAACTAAAAAAAAAAAAGGGGGGTCCCTGGCATTGTCCACGTAAAACCCATTGATCATGCTGATGGACAATGCCTGGGACCCAGGATGGCCACTCCCTTTGTGGAAGAATTCCAACCGAGCCAGTGTTCCTCCTTGCACCCATTTCCTCAGTGAAATATTCCCATGGGCCTATTCCTACCATGATCCTATTTTCTCACTACCCACCCACCCACCATCTCTGGCCAAACCAAAGCAATCAGTCCACCCATCTTACCTGTTTTAGCTAATGATGATAAGGATGTAGAAGTAAAAGACTCTACGGCAACTGGCTACCGTGTTTTAGCCATGTTGACGACTATTTCTAATTACAGTAATTGTAACACTGGTCATCAGGGTCGCCACTTTAGCAACTGTAATATGCACATTTATATTCGTTGTGAAAAGATTCGCCTATCAGAGATGGATAGACACACACACACACACACACACACACACACACATATATATATATATATATATATATATATATATATATATATATATATATATATATATGCATCATTCTCGATTTCCACAGAAGGCAGATCGATGGACAGAACAACGGTCAGAGAATTTTCAATCCACATCCACAAATAAGGAGTGATCAGTCAATTGTGCCCTGCTCCCCAAAATTGTCTTGTGTTTTTCAGGGACAGCCCAGTATGCTGGTGTGAGAGGAACAGATGTTAAGGCCGATGCATGAAATTCATTATAAATCATGCACTAAAGGAAGGTAAAAATGAAAGAAATGAGAGAGACTGTAAAGGATGAAGAATGTCATGGAAGGTAGAAAATGATCCCAGGTTGTTGTGGTAGACAATAGTGAAGTTGTCTGAGGTTAGATGAGAATACATGTATCATCCTGTATTTCACTTTGTAACAGAATCCACAGTTATCAGAAAGTGTTTAGTGTCAAACATTGTCGTAAGGATACTGATATAGAAAGTGCAGCTGCAGTAAAGGAAATTTGTATATTAAAAGGGGGTAGTGTAATTAATGAGGCGACTAAAAGGCTTCGTGGTGGGTTAGTGCTCCACCTCGTGAAAAGAACTAACTAAACAAGCAAACAAAGCGCCTTGGACCAGGACGGACCATACGTTGACGACCAAGGAACAGACAAAGGACATTCTAAGGATGGGCACGTGGAATGTGAGAGGGGTGAATGATGAAGTGGAAGAGAGACAGACTGTTCAGGTACTTGAGGATGCAAGTGTGGATGTATGTGGATTGACTGAAACTAAGTGGCAAAGAAAAACGGTGAGAGAATGAGAGTATGATTTAAGAGCATGTGTGGGAGTTAATGAGCATGAGAGGGCAAGAGAGGGAGTACGTCTGATGACAAGCAAGAAGTGGAAGGAGAATATAAGAGAGTATGGAACAGTGGGTGAAAGGATTGTATGGGTGAGGATGAAAGTTGGTATATAAGCTTGACGATTGTATGTGCGTATGCGCTGACAGAGGACCGAGTGGCAAGGGTGAAAGATGAGTTTTGGATGAGTATTGACGCATGTATGGATAAGTTTGAGAGGAGCGAGAGAGTGTTTTTGATTGGAGACATGAATGGCAAAGTTAGGAATGTACGAGTGGATGGAGAGGTTGGTCAGTGGGGTGTGCCAGCTAAAGTAGATGGAAATGGTAGTGCGTTGGTGAACATCTGTGCTAGTAAGGGGTTGGCAATAGCCAATACCTTCTTTCGGCATAAGATGATCCACATGTATACATGGAGAGTCATGAGGAGGATGGACGGTGAACTTTATGAACGAAAGCAATGACAGATTACGTGTGTGTGGATGAGCGAATGAGAAGACAAGTGTTGGATGCAGGAGTGTGGGGAGGGTGGGGAAATGGAGTCTCGGACCATCAATTAGTGATGGCCAAGGTAAGGCTGCAAAAAAGGGGAACACAGAAGGAAACAGCTCCTGTGTAAAGAGTGGAGAAGTTGCAAGACAGTGGGAAAATGGCAGAGTATAAGAGCATAGTAGAAGAGAGATTGGGTAAGTATGAGCTAGAGCAGATGGAAGGGGTGGAAGAAGTATGCAAGATATTCATGGAAGAGATAGGCGCAGCATGCGAGGTGGTTTGTAGAGTGAGGAGGAGTAGCAGGGGTGTGCAAGGGACAGCATGATGAAAAGATGAAGTGAAACGAGCTGTGGAACATAAGAAGGCATATAATGACTGGCTAGCGAGTATAGGTAGGGAAGATGATAAGAGAGAGAAGAGAGAGGATAAATGTGAGCAGGAGAAGGGAGATGAAGAGATTGGTTTAGGAGAGTAAGTGCAGACCTTATATTGGCATTATATAGGCATTAGTATAGATCTCATAAACACATGGTACAGGAAGTAGTGTCTGCTGGAGACAGACACAGTTTCTCACCAGGAATGTCAATTCACATATTGTATATCCACAACCTTGTTGTCCCAGACAATCAAGAATCCTTAACCATATGATGTATTTCAAACCTCCTCATAGTCCAGACGATCAAGAATTTCATGACGTATCCAAACACGTGGAGTAACCAACCCTAGTCAGTTAGTCCACATGATAGGAAATTTACTAGACATACACATCCTCTCCGCGCTGTATATAATGTCGGAGAGATCCCCTTCAGAGCAGTAAAAGGGGTCAGAGGGAGTTGGAGAGAAGGCTCGTTAACACGAGGTTCAGATAGAGTGAGAAGGGGTTAGAGAGAGAAAGGGGAGAGAAGGGCTAGAGAAAAGGTCTGAACACTAGGGTCACGCTCAGCTACACTGTAACTCACTAATATAACTGTGTGCGTAAACTTTGTAACCCAAGAGTGCTATAACTCACCTCGTTGACACTGCGTCTCACTACTTTATTCTGACTGAGCTTAATGATCCATAATCGATTGCCTTATCTCGCTACAAGTACCTAAGACCACGGTATCGAGATTGGTGGCAGTGGTGGGAGTATAAGAGCATAGTGGAAGAGAGATTGGGAAAGTATGAGCTAGAACAGATGGAAGCGGTGGAAGAAGTATGTAAGATATTCATGGAAGAGATAGGCACACCATGCGAGGTGGTTTGTGGAGTGAGGAGATGCAGGGGTGTGCAAGGGACAGCACGGTGAAATGATGAGGTGAAACGAGCTGTGGAACAAACGAACGCATATAATGACTGGCTAGCGAGTATAGAAGATGAGAGAGAGAAGAGAGGGGATATATGTGACCAGGAGAAGGGAGGTGAAGAGATTGATGAAGGAGAGTAGGAAGAGAGTAGATGAAGAGTTTGGGAGGAAACTGAGTGTGAAATGGATAGAAAGTAAGAAATTGTTTTGGAAAGAAGTAAAGAAAGTAAGACAGTTTGAAAGGGCAAACAGTAGGGGAGTGGAAGATGGGAATAATAGATTGTTGGAGGAGAAGAAAGAAAATGAGGTGATGAAAGAGCGCTTTGAGGATGTGTTGAATGTAGAGAGTGAGGGCAGTGCGAGTACAAGTGGTTGGGAAATGGCTGGGAGAAGAGATGAGAGGAGGGAGGAAGAGATCAGTAGGGTGGAAGTAGTTGAAGCAATGAAGAAAATCAAGATAGGAAAGGCTCCAGGAATTGATGGAGTTTGTGGTGAATGCTAAAGTATGGGGGTGAGATTGTAATGGAGTGGATATGGAAGTTGTGTAGATTGGCTTGGAAAGAGAGAAGGGTTCCAAAGGACTGGAAATCAGGTATAATTGTTCCTTTATACAAAGGAAAGGGGGAGAGAGAAGTATGTGGTAACCATAGGGGTATTTGCCTTCTTAATGTGACTGGAAAATTATATGGTAGAATATTCATTGATAGGGTTAGGCATATGACAGAGGAGCTAGTTGGAGAAGAACAAGGGGGATTTAGGAAGGGAAAAGGGTGTGTAGATCAGATATTTGTTCTAAGATATTTAGTGGAGAAATATGTAAAGAAGAGAAAGAAAATGTATGCTGCCTTTATGGACTTGGAGAAAGCATATGACAGAGTAGATAGGCAAGGTATGTGAAAGACATTAAGATTATACGGAGTGGATGGGAAATTATTTAGTGCTGTGAAAAGTATGTACGAGAGAGCTAGGGCTACGGTACTATAGGAAGGTGAGCTGAGTGAGTTTTTTAAAATCTAAATGTGGAACTGAAACAGGGATGTGTGATGTCTCCATGGCTGATTAATATATTCATGAATGGGGTTGAAAAGGAAGTGCAATGAGGTAGGGCAGTGGATGTCGGGGTGGCTCTAATGATTGAGGGTGAAGTGTGGAAGAATCCGGTGTTGCTGTTTGCTGATCATACAGTATTGTTGTGTGAAGATGAATGGGAGTTGCAAGGCTACGTGAACGAATTTGGGACAATGTTTAAGAAGAGGAATCTGAAAGTTAATGTAAACAAAAGTAAAGTTATGGTGTTTGAGAGAACTGAAGCTCAGAATGCACAGTGAAGCTGGATGGTAAGGATATGAAGAATGTGTGTGTATTCCAGTACTTGGGTAGTGTGATGAGTAAGGATGGAAGTTTTGGGGATGAAATGCTTGAAAAGGTACAGCAGGGATGGAAGGATGTTAGTTCATTGAAATCGTTGATGAAAAATAGGGAAGTAAGTATGGAAGTTAAGTCACTGCATGATAGTATTGTGATCCCTACCATGACGTATGGAAGCGAGGCGTGGACCTTGCTAGAAGGGAACAAGTGAGGAGTGAGAGTAGTGGAAATGATTTACCTGAGAGGAGCATGTGGAGTGACATAGAGGGACAGGTTGACGAATGAAGAAGTGAAAGAACGTTGTGGGGTGGATGTGGCTATGACTGAGAAAATTAGGAGAAATACACTGAGGTGGTTTGGACATGTGAAGAGAATGAAGAATGAAAGACTAACTAAGAGGGTGCATGTAGGTGATGTGGAGGGAGGGAAGGGAAGGGGAAAACCGAGGATGAGTTGGAGGGATGGAGTTGAGAGGTATATGAGGGAGGGGGGAGTTAGTTGGGGGAAGGCAGTAAAATGTTGGGTGACAGAGCGATTTGGAGGCGTTTTGTCTGCGGCCACTCGTTGCGGGATTAGGGTGTCGGGCTATAGATAGATAGATAGATAGTAATTAATGACTATTTTACGGCACCTAACAGATCACTTTGAGAATACTGTAACCTATGTAAGGAAATGATATCACAGGGCTTTGAAGCAGCATGACTGTGGTGATCTCTCTGTGGACTTAAAGGTGCACCACCGTCACCACCAACACCACAGACGCCGCCACCACTATCATCACTTCAAAATCCACCACCACCACCACTCCAACTTCCATTGCTACCTCCACTACTACTCCACCACCACCACTACTACTCTTAACTTCATCCTCAACACCACCACTACTACTCTAGACTCCACCATCACTACCACCATCACCACATCTGACAAAACCATTTCAAACCAGCAGCTTTCCTCAGGATGGAGTAATACTGAAATCCCATCCATGTCCTTTATCTGGGTATTATTTATTATTCACTTGATCATCATTTGCTGTGTATTATCTTTTCCCCCATTTTTGTCTTATCTATTTTTGTTTATAATCTCATATATATAACCTACTTATCATTTACTAATTATTGTTTACCTGCCTTTTCATTTTCAATTAGTATTTAGTATTTCTTACCCATATTGGCCATCCAATTTCTGTTCAGTGTTATTCACTTTATTATTTGACATATTATTTGCCATGTTCATTTATTACCATTTAGGCATGTTAATCAATATTTACTTTTCTTTATTATTTAACATGTGTTATATTTTATCCATTTTTATCGATTACCGAGAGCTGTTTATTATTCATCATAAAATATTATTCGCCATTTATAATTATTCTTCACCATGCATTTTCATTGTCTAATCTGCGATTTATTACTTATTATATTTATTCTTTTTCAGTGTAGTTTTATTATTTATTTTATATAATGTTTATTTTATTTATCGTTTTGCAATTTATTGTTATTTCTCAATTTTTATTTCCTGTCCACTTAAGCTGTATTAATTACTAACAATTTTTAATTATTACCAGTGTCCGTCTTTCTGTTTTGTTACTATAAATTTTTTTTACAGCTGAACAATTATATTCAGCTAACGAAGAAACATTTGACAGTGAACAATTTGGAACTGCAACTTAAAGATTTTCCATAATAATCGTTGATGAATTTTCTCCTCTACAGTTGTGAGTGCCAGACAGGTATCTTCAGCTCAGAGTGTACCATTCAGCTGTTAAACGCTTAATGCAGACTGTTTCGAACCCATTCAATTGTCAATCTCTCGAAAACTAAATAAACTCTTCTTGGGGCAACACGAATCCAAAAACATGTGACGTTCACCTGTGGATAAGAATAACTTTTGGGACGAATAGTTTTGAAATTATTATGAAATATTCTGAAGGGTCTGCTAACCCCCCAGATCGGATCATGCTGTTTGGAAAGCCTTTGTTCACTGTCTATCGTCATAAACTGAATCGATGTTCATGTACAGAGCTTGGGGTTATGTACACATAACTCGACTTTTAAAGATGTAGATGTAATATATATATATATATATATATATATATATATATATATATATATATATATATATATATATATATATATATCTTTTTCACCGGTGGAGATGTGGCCTGCTGTCCCAGTGAGCGCGGGTTCAAATCCTGGGTGGGGCAGGGAACAGTTTAAATATTTCCATCTATATTTTAATGATCTGATTTCTGTATGTTTGTTTGTTTGATACCGTAACACAGCAAAGACGGCGCATCGTAGTGCAATTTTTGTTAGAGGAAGATACCGTTAAAATGCTGTAACTTGAAGAATAATACAATATCCAGTCTAGTCGGGCCACCAATTCCAGCGTTATAACTCATTTCTGTTTTTTTGCTTCAATTTCAGTATTAGTTTTTAATGGACAGGATGGATTCATCCTTGATCCGACACTGAAATTACCAGCATGAAAGAAGAGAGAAAAGACATGTTTGTTGTACTATCACTTTCTTGCCTCTCCTTCTGCCATCCTTTAACTCCTAAAATTGTATACTATGATACTAAAGTATAATTTAGTATAATAAACACTTCTGTCCTGCCTCTCTCTCTCTCTCTCTCTATTTATTTATCTATCTATCTATCTCCCTCTCTCCTCAAAGGGTCTTCCAGTGGGATGAAAATTAAGGAAAACTCCTTGCTTCGTCTCTTCGCTCACGGTAGGAGTAAATCAAATTTCTGTTACCTTTCGACTGAAAATAGGAACTAACTTGATATCAAGCGGAGGACACCGAAGGCGACCTTCAAGCGAGTTAAGTTACAGCAGACTTTTCTCAAATGCCATTGGAACCGCCGACATTTCAAAAAATACACCCGCTGTTACCCACAGACCAATCCTGTATGAGAGCCACAGCAATTCAGTATGGACGGTGGGTGTTAGAGCCGATGTGATGGCATGTGGAGGTGCACATTATGTATGATTTTGTGTAATTAAAGGATGTAATGGGTCAAAGACCAGACTATGCACTCATAAGTATCAGGATCCTGTGTTCTTGTACGTGCTTTAATAATCACGATAATAAGCATAGGAGTATGGCTGTTTATTGCAATTATTGTGTCGAGACCAGTCTTTATTCCCTAGGGTTGGTTGGCAGTCTTTACAGTAACTTCCTAACACTCTTCCTTCCCTTAACTTGTTTCCTTGCTGATACTTCGCCTTCCTTGCATATTTCCTTCTTCTTTACAATCCTCTTCTTTGATACTCAGCCTTCCCATATGGCTAGCCCTGTTTCCCTTCTACTCACGGCTCACAAATGCTCCCTTCTCCCTTATACTCCTTCCAGTAATCCCTTCCATACCTTACGTACCTCGTTCTCTTACACTCCATTTTTGTGGTCCTTCCTTGTCATTCCTCCCTGCACTATACTTCTTTGTATCTCTTCCTCCTACAGTATATACCTTCATTTATTCGCATTCCAATCCCCGTCTCTCCCTCACTCCTTTTTTCTTTTCTCATCTATTCACCTCTCCCTCCCGTTTTCTTTCTTAAAAAAATACTGATAACCAGAGATAGAGAGAGAGAGAGGGCAATATTAGAGGCATCAATGATTTGAGCACGATAGCTGATGATGATGATAATGATGATACTGAGGAGGAGGGGAAGGAAGAGGAAGAGAGAGAGCAAGAAACGAAGAAGGAGAAGGATGATGATAATGATGATGATGATGATGAGCAGAACAAGGCGGAGGAGGAAGAAGAAGAATAAGAAAAGGAAATGGCGTAGTAGAGGGTAAGGAGAAAGATAAGAAAGAAGTGAAGTAGGAGGAGTATGGCGATGAAAAGGAGGAGAGGGTGGAAGATACGGGGAGAGGAGAAGAGAAAACAAGAAGAGAAGGAAAGAAGATGAGATGGAAAAAGAAGAGGAAGAGGAAAATACTGGGAGTAGGAGGAGAGAAATGATCGTTATTACAGTGACGAGTTTTGTACCATATTTATCTCGACACTAGTGATTTTTTTTTTTTTTTTTTCAGATTACAAAGCTTCCCTACAGATGAAGTTTTAAAGAAGGCTATAATAAACTTGTAAATCATTTCATTTCGAAAAGTTTCACAAACGTTATAAAATAGTCTGAAAGTGGCAATATCCTTATGAATGGGTAAAGATGCAATGGAATGTATAAAGATGATAAGAGGGTATACGAAGGAGAGGGAAGAATTTAAAGAAGAGGAAGGAGAAGGAAGAAGATAGTTGATGAGGTTAACAAAGGCAATCATCACCTATGTTGCTGACCGTCTCTGAGGAAGAAGAAGAAGAAAAAGAAGATGAAGAAGAAGAAGGGGAAGATGAAGAAGAAATAGAAGAAGACGAAGAAGAAGAAGACGAAGAAGAAGAAGAAGGGCAGTAGAGAAAAATGATGCGAGAAGGCAGGATAATGATGAGAAGGTGAAGGAAGAAGCAGAAGACGAAGGTGGAGGAAGAAGTGGAGGGCAAAGAAGACGGCGAGAAGATAGGATGGTGATAGGAGAAAGAAGATGGAGGAAGAGTAGAAAGATAAAGGAAAGGGAGACGAGGAAGCATGTTGATGATAGTGATGGTCACGAGGAAGAGGATGAGGCTGAGGAAGAAAAAGAGAAAGAAGTAACGGCGGTGAGGAAAGAAGAAAAGGGAAAGGGGAAAACGAGGTAAACTATGGCCCATCAGGACCTACCCTGACGACCTTTCCACACCTTCCGCAGTTGTGGGTAATGACAAGACTGTAAATAACAGTGAGATGTTTCACATTTCTCTAGGAAGTCTTTTGAGGCACGCTGTGTTTGACCCCCCCCCCTCCTCTCTCTCTCTCTCTCTCTAAATTAGCAGGGGTACGCGGAGTTCCCGGACCAAAAAAAGCGAACACTCTAGTCCTGTTTCTTCTTGTTCAGTCTTTCATTCTAATCCAGAAAGATCATTTACCTCTTATGCTTTTGAATAGGGATTATAAGAGGTGCAGCAACTTTCTATTTCAGCTTTCGCACACTAACGAACAGTATTTGTGCACACTTGTTTACTATTACCGGTGACCTCAAACGACCTCCGACCAGTGACCTCAAATGACCTCGGAGTCAACCTCACACAGCCTACGTCCGAACTGGAGGTCATGTAAATCTCTATGCCAAAACTTGGGCTGCTTGGTCCAGTCGTTCGAGCGTGAATTGCTGGTGACCTTAAATGACCTCCAACCGGTGGCCTCAAATGACCTCGGAGGTCAACCTCGAATAGCCTATGTCCGAATTGGAGGTCATTTGAGCCCCCATGCCAAAAACTGGGCTGCAGAGGTACCCGGCTTTGTCCGCACCAAAAAGGCGAACAATTTACCAGCGACCTCAAATGACCCAGATCAGAATTTTGACCCCCCAAACCATCCTGGGGTCACCCTGATTCAGAATATACTGTATATGGATCTGGAGGCCTCTGGCCTTTGGTTTGGGCGTGACTGAAGGACAAGTATATATATATATATATATACAGTACATATATATATATATATATATATATATATACAGTATATATATATATATATATATATATATATATATATATATATATATATATATATATACAGTACATATATATATATATATATATATATATATATATTTGTCGAGGTGCATGTATGTCTGTACTCAGTTTTTTTATCGAGGCGAAGATGCACTTGAAAGATTGGTGATTATTGGCTGAATGCAACATTACTTCATAATCTAGCATTATTAACTGACAAGAAATATCTGAGGGGGAAATTTGGGTTAGTAAATATTTTTCGGACATGTTGCGTTCAGCCAATCATTACCAACCTGACAATTGCATCTTCGCCTCAATAAAAAAAAACGGAGTATAGTTCACGTTTGAGAATGTGAAAGTAACAGTGATTGTAGCATATGCACCGTGTGAGGACAGGAGTGAGAGAGATAAAGACAGGCTTTGGGATGAGCTGGGTGAAATAGTGGAAGAAATGCCCGGAGCTATAAAGTGATCGTGATGGGGGATATGAACGGAAGAGTAGACACTGGTACTGAGGATGACATAATGAGTTGTTATGGAGTGCCAGGAGAAAATTATAATGGGAATCGACTAAAGGATATGTGTCAGGAGAGGAGGTTGTGCATTTGTAATTCGTATTTCAAACACAAAGATGCACATAAATATACATGGTATATAGGAAATGGGGATAGTGTTGAAAGAAGCCTGATTAATTATGTGCTCATAGAGAGGTCGATGATGCGAATGGTTGCTGATACGAGGGCCATGAGAGGATGATGTGGAGGTCTGTCAGATCATATGATTGTGGTATGCAAGATCAAGCTGAGAGGAGTGAGGTGAATCAAGAGAGAAAAGAGCAGTCAGGGTGAAAGACTGAAAGTTGAGAAGCTGAGGATCAAAGAAGTGGCAGATGATTATAGGACCAAAGTAGAGGATGAGTTAGATTCAGTGAACTGGAATGAATTGGATCTGGACAGCCTGTGGAATGCATAAAGGGATTGCTTAGTTAGGAATGCTAAAGAGGTGTGTCGTGTGGCAAGAGTATCAACAAAAAAACGAAGGGTACAACATGGTGGGATGAGAAGGTTAAGAGTGCGGTGGAGGAAAAGAGGAAGAAGTGGCTAAAGTGGTTACAGGATAGGGGTTCAGTTGAATTAACAACTGAGTACAGCGAGAACAAGAAGCACGTAAAGAGACTAGTGAAGAGGAAAAAGGAGGAAAATGATTATCTGGGAAGAAAAATGAATGCGAACTACTCTGAAAATAGGAAGTTATTCTGGAAAGAGGTGCGGAAATGTAGAAGTGAAAGCGGAAAGAAATGTGATAGGGTGAACGATGCAGGTGGTAGGTTACTAAACCATGGAGATAAAGTAAGGACCAGATGGAAAGAATATTTTGATGGCCTGATGAATGGGAATAGAGAGAGCAGAGCGGCTGTAAATATGATTGGTTCTGGGGGTGTGAAGAGAAGGAATGCAGTGCCAGGAGACGTGACACTCGCACAGATGAAGAGTGCTGTGAAACAGCTGAAAAATGGGTGTATGCACAGATGCTTAAGTGTAGTGGAGAGAGTGGAATGAAGTGCTTGTTGAAGATATGTAAGAAGGCATGGATGAGTGAAACTGTGCCTGTAGAGTGGAAAAAGGCTGTGATTGTACCCCTGTACAAAAATAAAGGTGAGCTAAGTGAGTGCAAGAATTAACGTGGCATAAGTTTATTGAGTATGGTAGGGAAGGTATATGGATGAATTATGATAGAGAAAGTAAGAGAGATATCAGAAGTCGTAGTGAGTGATGAACAGGGTGGCTTTAGGAGTGGCAGAGGATGTGTGGATCAATTATTTGCAGTGAGATAGATAGCAGAGAAGGCTTGTGAGAAGTACCATAAGGTGTTTATGGCATTCCTGGATCTGGAAAATGCATACGACAAAGTAGACAGAGAGGAATTGTGGAATGTTTTGCGCATGTATGGCGTAGATGGTAAGCTGCTAGGTGCTGTCAAGAGTTTTTATGATGGTAGCAAAGCATGTGTAAGGGTTGATGGGCATCTGAGTGAATGGTTCACGATCGGTGTGGGCGTGCGACAAGGTTGTATGATGTCCCCATGGTTGTTCAATGTACAGTATGTATGGATGGGGTGATGAGAGAAGTGAAAACACGAGTAATGGAGAGAGGGATGGTGTTGGTAATGAATGGTGATGGATGGAATATCTCAAATTTGTTGTATGCTGATGATGCAGTACTGCTTGCAAGTACCGGACAGGAACTTGGTAGACTACTGCAGAGTTTTGCTGATGTCTGTGAGCGTTGTGCCTTGAGAGTAAATGTAGAGAAGAGAAAAGTGATGGTTACTGAGAGAGAAGGGGATTCCCAATGTGATGTCACAGTGAATGGAGAGTGACTGGAATTGATGAGAGGGTTCAAATACTTTGGTACAGTGATAGAAAAGAGAGGAAAATGTCCAAAGAAGTTGAAAGCAGAGTGACACAAGGAAAAAAAGTAGTTGGTGCAATGAAGGCCTTGATAAGAAACAAAGGCTTGAGTGTTGCAACTGCACGAGACTTACGTGAGGGAGTGTTAGTGCCAACTCTAACATATGGGTGTGAGACTATGGTGTGGCATGAAAATGAAAAGTCAAGAGTAAGAGCAGTGGAGATGGGACTGTTGAGGAATGTGTGTGGAGCACAGAGGGTGGATAGGATACGAAATAGTGTGATTCCTGAGAGGTGCGGAGTGGGGAAGTCGGTGGGCACCAGAATCGAAGACAGTGTCCTGAGATTGTATGGTCTTGTGGAAAGAATGGATAACAATAGAGTGGTGTAAAAGGTATACCTGAGTGGATTTGAAGGAGGGAGGAGGCGAGGTAGGCTAAGGAGAAGGTGGAGAGTTATGGTGGATGAGTGTCTGAGAAAGAGAGGTTTGGAAGTCGGTGAGGCTAGGGAACTGACAAGAGATTGAGCTGGCTGGATGATAGTTGTGAGGAGAAATGCATGATCAGGGATTTTGGCACCCTTTGTGAGCATGGCAGCGTCCGGATTGACTCAATCGGATACGTTTGTGTGAAGCTGCAGAATGTGGTGAATGTTTATTGGCGTATCCGGTAGAGCCAGAATTCCAGGGGCTTGAATGATGAGTGAATGGAAATGTGGCCTATTTGGATTGGGCAAGTTTGTGCTGTCTGGGCATTGCTACTCCTCACCCTGCCCTTGGGTGGGAAAGGAGGTCCGGATGATGATTATATATATATATATATATATATATATATATATATATTATATATATATATATATATATATATATATATATATATATATATTGACCTGGGAGGAAAAGGCATCAATTTGAGAAATGATAGATGTTGTAAATCTAAGCAAAAAATGCAATACCACAAGGAGCCAAATCTTTGCCATTACGGACCAGCAATTACTGATGACCTTATAAGTGAATGATGATGTAGACCATTCTTCAACCATAAGGTCATCAGTAATCTTAACTCCGTAACAGATGAAATTTGGACGTATCCTGATGAAACATTTCTTGCTTAGAATTGCTTCACGTGTCGTTTCCCAAAGTTATGTCCTTTGGATATGTTGTGTTTAGTGCACTTTCTCTGATTTTTATATAAATTTCGTCATTATTACGTTTTTTTAAGCTGGTTCCAAATTTCAACTTGATATTTGGGAGAATAATTTTTAGTCAGGTTATTTTACGTGAAGTTTGTTAATAATTATAATTTGGTTAGTTAATAATAACAAACAATACTTCAGTGTAACATTCATCTCTTGTTCCATCCGTAGATAATTACAGCCATGGTGGATAACGGAAGCGTGCCACTCTCAAACTACGTTCCTTTCCTAACAGAAATCCACTCGTTTCTGCCGCGTTAAGAGCAGCACCACTTAACAGATCCACCACGGATGTTAATGTTCGCCGAATGTTTACGGCGCCATAACTTTGATTTTGGATCTTCTGTGTTTATACTTAAATACCATTTGTTTTTATTAATTATCCTAATTTTTATTATTAAAAAACCTAACCTAACCTAACGTAATCTGTTTGAAAAAAAAAATTCTTCCCCCCCCAAAAAAAAAAAAAAAGTTCAAAACTGGAATCACCTTAAAAAGCTGTATTAGCGACAATATTTACATAGAAATGGGAGAACGTGCATTAAACACAAAAGATCCTGCCCTTTTCTCCTGCGAATCGTTTTTTTTTTTTTTTTCCCCTTTGTTTTGTTTGTTTTCGTTATATTCTGGGTTGATCATCCAGTCATACTGGCATCATCGGATCGAGTTAATCAAGAGAAGACTTGGCAACGTCTCACCTTAGTCATGCCCCCAAACAAAATAAGGTATTGTGGTTAGTTAACGTTTGATTATGCCTAAGATAGTTACTATAGAAACACTTTGGTTTAATGTCAAAATACGGCTTTGCTGCTGATTTTTTGGTCTGACTAAACGAATTGGTTCATCTATTCCCCAGCGAAAGCGTAACCGTGCCAATTCTTTTCTCGCTGAACTTGCTCAGACGTTGCCAATATATATATATATATATATATATATATATATATATATATATATACATATATATATATATATATATATATATATATATATATATATATATATATATATATATATGGTGGCTGAAGCAGTTGAGAGGTGGCCTGCAATTCTACCGGACCCAGGTTTAAATCCCCGCTGGGGTAGAGAACAGTTTAAGGATTTGAATTTTTTTAAAGGTATGTGGAAGGTATTAAGAATATATGGAGTGGAGGGGAGGTTGTTGAGTGCTGTAAAGAGTATGTACGAGGGAGCTAGGGCTACGGTGCAAGTGGATGGTGAGCTGAGTGAGTTCTTTGATCTCAATGTGGGACTGAAACAGGGGTGTGTGATGTCTCCATGGCTGTTTAATATATATATGGATGGGGTTGTAAAGGAGGTGCAAGGTAGGGCAGTGGATGTGGGGCTGGCCCTAATGAATGAGGGTGAGATTTGGAAGCTTCCGGTGTTGCTGTTTGCTGATGATACAGTATTGTTGAGTGAAGATGAATGGGAGTTGCAAGGTTTGGTGAATGAATTTGGGACAGTGTGTAGGAGGAGGAAGCTGAAAGTTAATGTAAACAAAAGTAAAGTTATGGTGTTTGAGAGGAATGAAGTCGCAGAGTGTGCAGTGAGGTTGGATGGTGAGGATATGGAGAATGTGAGTGCATTCAAGTACTTGGGTAGTGTGATGAGTAAGGATGGAAGTTTGGGGGATGAAGTATGTGAAAGGGTACAGCAGGGAAGGAAGGTTGTTGGTACACTGAAAGCAGTGATGAGAAATAGGGAGGTGAGTATGGAAGTTAAGAAGTCACTGCATGATAGTATTGTGATCCCTACCCTGACGTATGGAAGTGAGGCGTGGACCTTGCAAGAGGGGAACAAGTCAAGAGTGAGAGCAGTGGAAATGAGTTACTTGAGAGGAGCATGTGGAGTGACATGGAGGGACAGGTTGACGAATGAAGAAGTGAAGGAACGTTGTGGGGTAGATGTGGATGTGGTTGAGAAGATTAGGAGAAATACACTGAGGTGGTTTGGACATGTGGAGAGAATGGAGAATGAAAGACTGACTAAGAAGGTGTATGTAGGTGAGGTGGAGGGAGGGAGAGGGAGGGGTAGACCGAGGATGAGGTGGAGGGATGGAGTTGAGAGGTATATGAGGGAGGGGGGGGTGAGTTGGGGGGAGGGTAGTCAAATGGTGGGTGACAGAGTGACTTGGAGGCGTTTTGTCTGCGGCCACCCTTTGCGGGATTAGGGCGTCGGGCTATAGATAGATAGATAGACTTTACTGATCTACCAGAGGACCTGGCGACATGTCGCAAAAGTGCCCCCATTAATACCAATACGCCAGTCCTACATGAGACAGCCCTAGCATGTATTCAGTATGGACGGTGGGTGGTAGCACCGAAGTGGTGACATGTAGAAGAAATGTATGGTACTTAGGAGGACTACATGGCCTTGAGGGCATGCTGTGAAGCCTATGCCCAGAGTTGGACACAAAATTATATATATATATATATATATATATATATATATATATATATATATATATATATATATCTCCGGCATAGAGCCCCAATTTCAAGGTCTCTTGGTCTCGGCCTCGGTCTCGGCCTCCAAAACCTTGACCTCGGCCTTGAGGTAAGATGAAATATGTAAAGACCTCGCGGTATTTCTGTGGTTATAAATATCAGAACTCCATATATAATTTCAAATCATAATAGATAGATAGATAAATAGATAGATAGACAGCTCTATGCGAGCCTGGGAATAGGAAATGAGCTTGGAAATTACACTGAGGAAAGCTGACGACAGTGGCCAGTAAGGAGATGATGCAGTTAGTTGTCAGCAATCCACCCGTGAACAAAGCCCTGGTGACCATACACACACATAATCACATACTCACACACAGGCTTCTTAAACTTTCCATCCACAAGGAACACACGTGATACGTCTCCTTTTTCACCAGAATTTAGGAAAGAGAGCTCAGAAGGAGAGAGGCCTTAATCGAGACAGGTCGCAGGGAGAAGGGCTTGGTAACTTGAGAGAGAGACAGAGAGAGCGAGACAGAGAGATAGCTAGCGGGACTGGACTCTATACTTCGCTCTGTGTGAGAGACTTGTTAATATTTCCAAGACAAATAAAAATAGTCCCATACTATTCTTTACCTCTCCTGTCACTACATGACAAATGGGAAAGAAGATTATCTACTACAAGCTACTCCAGTATAATAACCGCTCGTCCACAAGTCTAATATATATATAACTCAACTACAAGTAACCACAAAGGAACACACAAAGTCTTTTATGACATAAACACGTGATGGCTACATCTCTCTCTCTCTCTCTCTCACACACACTTTTGGAAACTTGGGACAGGAAAGGTGTGATCCGAGAAAAAAAATAAAAGTAACCTGAGACAGACTTCATAGCTTCTCGCCCTACCTGCTACGAGTGTTCCTACATTCTTCTCTCCCTTTTTCCTTCTGCTACCGAGATAAATTCAGACGAGAGAGAGAGAGAGAGAGAGAGAGAGAGAGAGAGAGAGAGAGAGAGAGAGAGAGAAACAGACAGACAGACAGAGACAGAGACTGGGGACAATATAGATATCTGCACGTAAAATGATGATGATGATGATGATGAGCGGGAAGTGGAGGAGAAGGAAAAGGAGAGGAGAACGAGGAAGAAAAGAGGGAGGCAAAGGGGTAGGAAAGTGAGATACTATCACTACTACTGCTACTACTACTACTACTACAACTACTACTACTACTACTGATAATGATAATAATAATAATAATAATAATAATAATAATAATAATAATAATAACAACAACAACAATAATAACAATAATAATAATAATAATAATAATAATAATAATAATAACAACAATAATAAAATAATAATCATTAGTTACCCATGTACGTATTGTTTTGCCACAATAAGGAAGCTTTTCATAACTTTTTATGGTATTGATTGTTACTGTAAGCATGGGTAAATTTTACATTTGTCACAAGAACTGGCTGACTGTATGCTTAGCTATAACTATATTTCTTCAAGACAATGAAAGGGACCACAACTATATATCTGTAAAGTTACAGCTTAATGTTTTTTGTGGTTTTCTCCAATGTTTCAAAGAAAAGAACTGATCAGATTTGATTTCGGTACTTTCCACTAGGCTAAATGAAAAAATAGTCAGCCAAGCTTCTCAGCAAATTTCTTGTCATAGGATTTTCAACCAAATAGCTGTATCCCAATTAGTTTCTGAGATATTTCAATTTCAAATATGCAATTTTTGCATAAAAAATGAATATATGACCTTCAAAAGTAAGTGAAGGTCTTTTATATTTGGCACAAGTACATAGGTTACCCTAGGGTACGTTCATGAATATCAAGATCTAAGACAAAAAAGGGCAAAGATAAATAATAACTAGATGCCTATTATTTATTGTGTAGCCACGATAAAGACGCTTATTGTACTGACCGCCTTTGTAGTTGTGCAAATGCTGCTTTTGTGTTCTCTGCCTAAAAACCTCATATGAACACAAATACAATTTGTCTGGCTAACCGTATGCTTAACTGTAATCATAATTTTTTCAGATAATGGTAGGGACAACTGCTATATTTCTGTAAATTTACAGCTTTGCAGCTATTGTGGTGTGCTCTAAAACGTGTTACAAAGGAAACACTGAGCAGATTTGAATTCGGTACTTTCCACCAGTCTAAAAGGCAAAATATTGAGCTCAAAATCTCCAGAAAGTTTCAATCAAAATCCTATGTCTCAATTGTTTCTGAGATATTATAATTTCAAAAAAATGGAATCTTTTCATAAAAAATCAGTTTGTGAACGTCAAAAATAGGTCAAGGTCATTTATATTTGCCTGAAGTACTTGGGTTATAATAGGGTACCTTCCAGTATAATATCATCAAGATCTAAGAAGAACAAATGCAAAAAAAAATTAGATATCTACTTGCTTATTGAGTAGCCACAGTAACGAAGCTTAGCCATAACACTTTTGGTATTGATTGTCTTTGTAGTTATGCAAATGCTGCTTTTGTGTTCACTATGTAAAATCTTCATATAAACATAACGTAGAAATTTGCACTTTTTTGTGAATATAGTTCTATCTATCTATCTATTGCCAGAAGCCATAATCCCGTAAGGGGTGGCCGTTTGACTTTGAGTTATTTGTTTTATGGGGAGGGGCACTAACCCTCCACCAACCTACTTGTTGACACGTAGGGAGCACGTATGGTTTGGTTATATGGTTACCACCCAGCGTTGTAAATGGTTTCCTGGCTTACAGGAAACCATTTCGCTTGTCACTCAATGTAAAGCCACCCATAAAGGAAAGAAAAGCAATAAGAAGAGACAGGAAAGATGCAAAAAATAGGAAGAGAGGAGGACAGACAGAAAAAGAATGATAAAGGCTAAGGAAGAAGTAGGTAGCACTACATCAAGTGAGTGGATGATGGTGCCACCACGAATATAGTTCAGTTGTGTAAAATAACAAAGCATATGAAAGTTATCTTTATATTCAGGTGTCCATCAGAAATATAATTTAATGTATAAATTTTGGCATCATCAACTGTTACCATTAAAAGTAGTTCAGGGTCATTCATTTGGAATATGTATGTGCTTAGATTAATCTAAGGGAGTTTCTTGTGTAATATCAACAAGATCTGAGGAGAAAGACATGGAAGAAATATAAGAAGGATAGGTACATTTTACATTTGTCTCAATAACTGGATAATTGTATGCTTAACTATAACCATATTCCTTTCAGATAATGAGAGGGACCACATCTATATTCCTGTAAAGTTACAGCATTACAGCTTTTGTGATTCTCTCCAAAACGTCTTACAAAGAAAACACTGGGCAGATTTGAATTTGGTACTTTCCACTAGGCTAAATGGCAAAATATTCAACCAAAACTCTCAGCAAACTTTTTCACCACAGCATTGTCAACAAAATACGGAAGCTGTATCTGAAATAGTTTAAGAGATATTTCAATTTGAAATGTGCACTTCTGCACAAAAAAGGAGTGTATGACCTTCAAAAATAGGTCAAGGTCATTTATATTTTGCATGAGTACTTGGGTTATATTAGGGTACCATCTTGTACAATATCATCAAGACCTAAGGAAATATAGTACAAAGAAAAATAATGATAATACTTATGAAGACAATATGTTTTGGCATATAAATGGCAAAGCTTAATAACACCATAAATAATAAGCTTCGCCATATATATATATATATATATATATATATATATATATATATATATATATATATATATATATATATATATATATATATATATATATGTGTGTGTGTGTGTGTGTCTGTGTGTGTATGGCAAAGCTTAATCATAATAATAAAAATAATAACTAGGTATCTTTACGCAAGGAAGAAGGAACCAAAGGCCTCGAGCCCGCAAACTGTACCCTCCAGGAAAAAACAAAAACAAGATAGCTGAGACAAATTCAAGATCCGTTCATTTCGAGATGCCTGGACACACTGCGATTGAAAGACTGGAGATCATAGGCGGTAGGAAATACAGACAGATGGAGACACTTCCAGAGTTGACATGTTGCGTGCATGAAGGACTGGGAATAACGATTAACTCTTGCATTACAGACTGGGACAGAAAGGAGATGAGAGTTTGTTTCTAGACTGGTGATACGCACCCACAATAATGTAGGAGGGATGCAAGCAGACAGTTCAGAGGACCAGTGTCCATTGAAGCAGCAATAGAAAAGAGATAAAGATGCAAAAGTGTGGTAAACTGACAGAGGTTGACTGAAGGCAGTAAGAGAAGGAGAGTTAATATTTTCGCGGTCTTTGGACGTGGATTCTCATCCAAGCTGAAAGTGTCCATCCAGCTCTTAAGACAAAGATCTGCGTCCAAACATATATTCACCATAAATCAGAAATTGTGCCTAGCATCCTGAAATTTGTTCTGATATTAGCTGGGCTGAATTTCCAGTTCGGTGACACTATCATTCATGGGAAAATTCGAAAATGTTACAAAAAAAATGTTAGAAAAAAGTGGTATGTAATATTCTTATGCGCTCTTTCAACTTGCACTTATCAAAACTATTTTATATTATGCAATATCACTTTGTATTTTCTTTCATTTATTCTACTACGTCTCTGATTTCTAACGGTATAAAAACAAATCCGAAGATCCAAATATTTTACGGTGAAAAAATTATCAGAACAGAACAAATCTCAGCGGGCGGATTTGGTGCAAACATTCGTATGCAGTCTTTCAAATTATATTCGTCATAACTACTTTATGCAATATTACTAGCTTTTATCTTTCATCTAATTCTCCAAAGTCTCAACTTTCCAACAGTATAAAACCCAATCTGCTAATCTAAATATTGCGGGGTGAAAAAAATGATCAGAAAAGAAAAAACTCTAGCACGCAGCAGAGGGGGAGGAAAGGAGAGCAGCACGGGGGGAAAGACAGGGCTCTACAGGCTGTAGGGGGATTGGACCGTGAAAGTATTAATGAGACAAAAAGCATTTGACTCTACCTTGTTTAGCTGTATGTGGAGACCCTTTCCACACAAGAGAGTTGTACTCTATACAGGGGTGAAGAAAACCCATGTATAAACTCAACAACTGTGCAGGGGTAGAGAAGGCATGGAGTCTGCTTGGCGCACCTAATCCCTTGAAAGCAGATTTTACAGGAGAGGTAATATGTTCTGTCCAAGATTAATCCCAAGAGAATGAAACCCCAAGTATTTTTGATGATGCAGAATTGAGCTTGATATTGTTAAAAATTTGAGGGAACTTCTGTGGAAGATTTTGTCGGGTTGATAGATGTAAGAACTGAGTTTTTAAGACATTAATACAGCATGAACACTTTTACCCCAATAAGAGATATGAGCAAAGTCGGACATTAGGTGTGCTATAGCCTCATCTCTTTTTGTTGACGTAACTGCTGAGATGGACACTGCGGGAAGCGAATGGAAAGAAGAAGGATGGAATCATCAGTGTATGAATGGATAGGGTTAGATGTACAGGTTAGAAACTCATTGATGAATATAAGGAAGAGAGTCGGTGACAGGACAGAGCTCTGATGAACACCACTAATGATAGCTCTAGGAGAAGAATGATGGCTGTATACAACTCCAGCTATAAAACGACCAGAAATGAAGCTAGAGATGAAGGCACAGATAGAATGATAGAAACTGTAAGAGGGCAGTTTGGAAATTAAAGGTTTATGCCAGACTCGACTGAAAGGCTTTGAGATGCCAAGTGCTATGTCAAAGCTTTCGCCAAAATCCCGAAAAGAGGATGACCAGGAGTCTGAAAGGTAGATGAGAAGATCGTCAGTGGAGCGTCCCATACTGAAGCCATACTGACGATCAGAAAGAAGGTTGTGATAGGAAAGATGATACATTTTTTTTTTTTTAAGAAATGACTATTTTTTTTTTTTAACACAGGATGTTAGTTTAGAGGAATGGGAATAGTCACCCTTCTTTGGGACAGGCTGAATGAAAGCAAACTTCCAGCAAGAAGGAATGGTGCAAGTTGATAGAAATAGACAAAAGAGTTTACCTAAATAAATAGTTACCTATATTTATTGTGTAGCCATAATAAGGAAGCTTCACCATAACTATTTATGGTATTGATTGTCTTTCTAAGCAAGGGTGCGTTTGAAATTTGTCTTAATAACTGGCTACCGTAACTGTACGCTGAACTGTAACCACATTTCTTCAGATAATGAGAGAAAGGTTATTTTTATTTGGTACAATTAATTAGATTCCCTAGGGTACCTTCCTGTATACTGCAATATCAACATGATCTAAGGGGAAAAAAAGTTGAAAGAAAAATAATACCAATCCCATAAGCTTCGCCATATATATATGGTGAAGCCTAATAATGATGATGATCATATTGATGTGGACGATGATGATAATGATGATCATGTTGATGAGGACGATGATGATAATAAAGATGATCAAAATATGAAAGATGATTATGATGAGGATGATGGTGAAGATCAAGATTTTGATAATGATGATTGTGATGATGATGACGATGCTGACAGAAAAGAGGAGGAGGAGGATTAGGAGGGAGTGGAAGAAGAGTAAGAAGGAAAGGAGGAGGAGAGGGAGGGGTAAGATGAAAAATAAAACGAAAATGAAGAGCAGGAGAGAATCGACCATTAATCCCATTACTACAGTGACGACTTTGGTCTAATATTAATCTTGATGCAACTGAAGCATTCTGTTAAGCTTAGAAAGCTCTCTTAGAGGAAACTGTTTAAAGAAGGCTATAGCACAGAACACCCTATTTCGAAAAATATCGCAAACCTAATAAAATCGTCTGAAGATGGCAAGACTGAAATATATAAAAGACGTCATCATCATGGATGGGTAGAGATCTGTCTATCTATCCATTGCTAGACACCTTAATCCCGTAAGGGGTGGCTACAAACAAATCGCCTCCATGTCGCCCTGTCCCCCGCCATTTCACTGTCATGCTCCCAGTTCACACCCCCATCTCTTATATACCTCTCCACTCCATCCCTTCATCTCATCCTTGGCCTCCCCCTCCCTCTCCGCCTCTCCACCTCACTCACGAACACTCTCCTCGTCAGTCTCTCACTCTTCACCCTCTTCACATGTTCAAACCACCTAAGTATGTTTCTCTTAACGCTTCCTATCACATCCACATCCACACTACAACGCTCCTTCACTTCCTCTTTTGTCAGACTGTCTCTCCACGTGACTGCACATGCTTTTCTCAAATAACTAATTTCCACTGCTCTCACTCTTGACTTGTGTCCCTCCAACAAGGTCCAAGCTTCACTTCCATACGTTAGAGCTGTATCACAATACTGTCATGCAGAAACTTTTTTCACTTCCATGCTTACTTCCTTGTTTCTTATCACTGCTTTCAAGGAAGCAGCAGTCCTTCTTCCTTGTTCTACCTTTCCAAGAGGGTAAAGCAATTGAGAAAAGAAAGTAAATGAAGGAACAGGAAGAGGCAGAAGAGGAGGAACATGTGGAAGAATAGGGGTAATGAGGTTAACAAAGAGGTATTGTGAACCATCCTGCTGACCGTCTCTGAAGAAGGAAAAGAAGAGGAAATGAATAAAAGATGAAGGGTGAGAAAAAGGGAAGGGGAGAAGGATATAAGAAAGTATAGTATCTATGAAAGAAAGAAGGAAGAAGATGGAGGAGGAACAGGGGAGGAGTAGAAGAAATGAGACTGGTCACTGGGACAAGCGGGTGATGATGAGGAAGAAGAAGAAAAAGGGGAGAAATTAAGAAGATATAGGAAATGGAGACAAGAAGGCATCATGATCCTGATATTGATGATGAGGTGGAGGAGGAAGAAGAGGAGAAAGAAGAAACAGCGTGGAAGCAAGAAGAAAAGGGAGATAATGAGGCTAACAATTAATAGGCCTTCGAGATCTACCCTTCTGACCATCTTCCCACCTCTTCCTCCATGTGCTGTAATAACAGGACGGTGTATGGCACTTCGATGTGGTACATTTCCCTAGGCATTCTATTCAGGCATGTTGTGCCTGTCTAATCTCCTTTTGAGAGATATGGGCCCGTAGATATACCATCAGGATATCAGGTTATTTTTAAAACTCTGCATTCTTGCTCGATGCTTTACTGGGAACGAGTTGTATTACACCCACTGAGTCTAGCTGATCTCTGCCTCTCATACAATCTTTCAGGGTAAAGGTAAGAGTGTTTCCTTTGTGTGTGTTGCCCATTGTCATGACTACACTGTGTACACAAAGAACAGTTTTCTCAGCAGATTTGCCAACAAGGCAGCCTGCCACAGCAGACTCGTAACATTCTATCAGCGTCTGGCTCAAGACAAATAAGTAACAAACATCCGCTAACTTACATTTGTCTCACCCCGGGTAAATAAGATGTCTCCCGACATGTTATAGATGGAGACATTGACAGAAGTAAATTTAAATAGTAAAATAATACTGATGCTATACGTAAATGATAAGAAAATAATACAACATTATATTATACTAATAATAGGAACACAGTGGTGAACTGCGACTATATTTAATCAATGTACATACATAAGAGAATGATAAAATGCTGATTTATGTCACAGCAATGATTAATAAAACTACAGTACATTCATATAACAGCTGGTTATACAGGAATCACAGTGGTCTCATAATAACCAAACAATGTTCACATGAATAGTTGGGTGTCCATACGTCTTCACACAAATGAGCACTGTATAGCAGAGGTGGAGTGGCCCATGGTTCGCCCATTTCATCATAGTCCCACTCAGATTTCTCCAGCTTCCCTGTCAGGTTGCAATTTCTTCTCGTCACCGTCACACATAACTAGTTTCACTGTTTTCACATTTAACAAGTTTCACTTCTTTCCTTGTTCCATGTTCTAACCTAATTTCATGGAATCTTTCTATCATACATTTAATGCATCAATGGATAGAAATCATTATGAATAAAAAAAAAAAATCTACTATGGTGAATGCTGTAAGAGAATGTACATATAAGATGAGGGCTCATCAAAAGTGACCAAGGAAACGAGTTATCTGGACTATATCATCCTCACAGGGAACAGTTATTATGACGAAGATAATCAAGAACAGGGCAGTGACGATGGCTTTGAACAGCTGGCAAATATGAATGTAAGAGATCTGACACAGGTGGAGGGAAGGGAATTAGTTGGAAGAGATCGTGAATGACTATAGAACGAACATAAATATGGACCATGATAGTCATGGATAGGGAGGTAGCTTCTAGTACAGAAAAGTACAGTTCTGGAATTGCAAAGTAAAAACAGAATAAAGATTAAAGTTAAGGCAAGCCCATTGCAAAACTCTACTCTTTTTTTTTTTTTTTTTTTGAGGCGAAGATGCACTAAATGCTCTCAACTCTCCAACTCGAATTCTTCCCGTTCCTTCTGGCACCTTGCCAAAAATCTTTCTAACAACTTTACCTCATCATCCTTCCCTCCTCTTTTCTACTCTGATGGTTCTGTAGCTATTTCTTCTACTGATAAAGCAGATCTCTTCGCACAGACTGTCTCCTTCAATTCCACCTTAGACGATTCCGGTGCTGTTCCTCCATCACTTCCCCCCTCTGACTTCCTCATGGCTGACATTAAAATTTCTTCAGTTGATGTATTTTCTGCCATCACTGGCCTCAGTACTAACAAGGCATATGGGCCTGATGGGGTCCCTCCTGTTGTTCTCAAGAACTGTGCTTCTGTGCTTACACCCTGCCTAGGCAAACTCTTTCGCCTTTGTCTGTCAACTTGTACCTTTCCTTCTTGCTGGAAGTTTGCTCTCATTCAGCCAGTCCCAAAGAAGGGTGACCACTCCCAACCCTCCAACTATCGTCCAGTTGCTTTAACGTCCTGTATTTCAAAAGTTTTCGAGTCAATTCTCAATAGAAAAATTTTAAGGCATCTTTCCTATCACAACCTTCTTTCCGATCGTCAGTATGGGTTCCGTCAGGGACGCTCCACTGGCGATCTTCTCACCTACCTTTCAGACTCCTGGTCATCCTCCTTTCGGGACTTTGGCGAAAGCTTTGCCATTGCACTTGACATCTCAAAGGCTTTCGATCGAGTCTGGCATAATTCTTTAATTTCCAAACTGCCCTCCTACGGTTTTTATCCTTCTATCTGTGCCTTCATCGCTAGCTTCCTTTCTGGTCGTTCTATAGCCGCTGTTGTAGACGGCCATCGCTCTTCTCCTAGATCTATCAATAGTGGTGTTCCTCAGGGCTCTGTCCTATCACCAACTCTCTTTTATTCATCAATGAACTTCTAAGCTGTACATCCAACCCTATCCACTCATAAGCTGATGACTCCACCTTTCATCTTTCCATTCGGTTCCCGCAACGCCCATCTCAACAGTTGCTTCAACAAACAAGGGATGAGGCTATGCCACACCTAATGTCTGACTTGGCTCGTATCTCAGACTGGGGTAAAAATAATATGGTTGTTTTTAATGCATCTAAGACTCAGTTCTTACACCTATCAACCCGACAAAATCTTCCACAGGTATACCCATTAATGTTTAATAATATTCAGCTTAATCCTGCATCATCCTTGAACATGTTTGGGGTTTCATTTACTCGGGACTTATCTTGGAAAGATCATATTACATCTCTTGTAAAATCTGCTTCCAAGAGATTGGGTGTGCTAAGCCGACTCCGCTCTTTGTTTACCCCTGCACAATTGTTGACTCTATACAGGGGTTTTATCCGCCCCTGTGTGGAGTACAACTCTCATGTGTGGGGAGGCTCCCCACATACAGCCCTTCTCAATAGGATGGAGTCAAAGGCTTTTCATCTCATTAACTCTCCTCCTCTTACTGACTCCCTTCAACCTCTGTCTCTTCGCCGCACTGTTGCATCTTTATCTCTTTTCTATCGCTACTTTAATGGTCACTGCTCCTCTGAACTGTCTGCTTGCATTCCTCCACCTCTATGACGGGAGCGTAGCACCCGTCTGGCAGCAAACTCTCATCCCTTTTCTGTCCAACTCTCTAATGCAAGAGTTAACCGTTATTCCCAGTCTTTCATTTATGCAACAGGTCAGCTCTGGAACTGTCTCCCTCTGTCTGTATTTCCTGCTGCCTATGATCTCCAGTCTTTCAAACGCAGTGTGTCCAGGCATCTCAAAATGATCGGATCTTGAATTTGGCTCTCTATTGAATTTTGTTTTTCTCTTTGAGGGAACTGTTACTGCAGGCTCATGGCCTTTGCTTCCTTCTTCCTCGCATAAAAAAAAAAATAAATAAAAAATAAAAACTTGACAGGTTGATGATGACTGGCTGAATGCAACATGTCCACAAAATATTTACTATTCCAAATTTCCCTCTCAGATATTTATTGTCAGTTAACAGTGCTAGACTAAGAAGTAATGTTGCATTCAGCCAATAATCACCAATCTGTCAAGTGCATCTTCGCCTCGAAAAAAAAAAAAAAAAAAAAAAATGAGTATAGGCAAAGATCTGACATTGGGGCAGGGTCTGTGGTAACGTGACCATTTACAAATTTTGTACAGGGAGTCCTCAACTTACGAAAATAATTGCTTCCTGAAGGTCTTTTGTAAGTCGTTTTTTTTTCTCCCCTTAAACTTCTATCAATCTTAGTAGCCCTTATTTTCATCCACGTATGGTTAATATAAACAAGTCCTCTTCCCTTCATTTTTTTAGGACTTTTATAGGTTCTGTCAGGACTCCATATTATAATAACACAAATTATAATAGATAGCATGATAGATAGATGTAGGAATCTACATTATCATAATACAACTCATAATAGATAGCATAATAGATAGGAACACCAGTAAAGCTAGGTGTGGGAACAGGAAATATGTCAGCAAGAGTTAAGCAAAAGAATGCCAGAGGGCACCGGAAGCACTACATACACACAGACAAACACAAGCTTCTAGAAACCGTACATACGGGTTATACACGTGACACGATCCCTCCTAGAGAAGGGAGGAAGAACTAGAGAGTCAGAAGGGGGCTAACTACAGAAGCGAGAGGTGGTAAAGAGAAGAGGGGTCCAGCGAGAACTTATATACGTTCCTGTATAATACACACAGAATATATATGTTCCTGTGTAATACACACAGTGTTCAACTTAAACTCTCCCTTTGAAGATAATAAATTACAATCAAGACCCAATAACAATCTTTAACTTCTCCTGTCTTCGATTACACAATAACTAAAATCAGTCACAAGATTCACATATTATAGGGTCAAGATCCATTTCTCAGTCGTCATGGAACATATTGACACAATTATACTCCAGTTAGATAACACCAGAGTTCGTTGCAGGGCATTTATGCAAGTAATTGCAAATGCTGGTAATGGCAAGATCACAATTGCTCTACTTCCAGTTCATGAGCTAGTCAGATAATTAGTCAAGGCATACATAAACATTATTTGAAGCCTTTGTTCCAAGGTAGAGATTTCATGTTATATTATCCATTTTTAGAAGCAACACTAACACCAACATCAGTAGTTGTTCATGTACCATTCATAACTGACGATCTGTTCACAGTGTATCAAATATACCCCTTCCCTTCTAAGAATGACACTTTGGTCATCATCAACATCAACACAGACACCGAACTCATCATGGCCTCCAAGAGACGGAACACTGTCACTTTCGCCAGTGAATCAACGATTGAACGAAAGTGCCGTACACCCTTACATGCTGTTCACCTTTGTCCTGCTTACATCTTCACGTTTCAGCGTGCTGGAACAGTCCTTTTTGAAATGGCTATCATAAGAAATCACGACATTCATCACCATTGCAATTACACATTTGCTCCAGATAAACCTATACACCATCAGTGCATTGGACACTCACAGTTTTTCTTACTTCACTCATTGACACATCAGTTTACATAATTTGTCCAGATATACCACCATCTCATACTTCAGCATCAGGATTATACATAGCACTTGACTACCGTTCGGTACTTACACCATCCATGACCACTTTATCTACCACCAATCATTATGCCATCCTCAGTCAAATACACAAATATTTCCACTCTTTACCTAAGATAGATGGAAACATGAGCACAAGTATTAAGCTGACTTCACCTAAGCCTGAAACTATGCAACTAATCAATGAAACATTGAAGCTCTTGGAAGAACTGAGTTTGAGTATGTTCAACCCATTTTATGTGTACAGCCCAGCACCTACTGTCTGTATAATCTTCTCCATTGTATTTGCAGTAGTGCTGTTCACATTGCACAGAATTCATGCAAGAATTGCAAACTTGGAATCAGTAATTACTGGAGGAAGAGTGAATATTCAAGTGAGACCCCCTGAATGAAGATATATTTTGTAAATAGTGATAATTAAAAAAAAAAAAATGGGACAACAATTTAATTAATATTATATGATATACAATTACCCTGTTCATGTACCAATATCATTTTGTACCAATATCATTTTGTCTATATACATACAAATTTATTAATAACTCTTACTGTAATCTTGCCTTTGAACTATTTTTTACATATATATTTGTGCCTGTTATACATCTACATTTTACAATATGTTATACAATATTCCATAATCAGTTTAACTATAGTGCATTTGCTCCATTATGTAAACGATATGTTTACAATGTGTTAAGTTTCTAGAATACTATTAGGTCAGTACAATATTATCATGAACATTATGTCTATACAATATTATAATCAGTATTATGTATTAATAGACTAGAGTGTGTCACTGATACATGCTGTCATAGGTTCTCCAGCTGGCGTGACCAAGCGATGTCAGGACTCCATATTATAATAATACAAATCATAACAGATAGCATGATAGATAAATGTAGGAATCTACATTATCATAATACAACTTATAATAGATAGCACAATAGATAGGAACACCAGTAAAGCTAGGTGTGGGAATGGGAAATATGTCAGCAAGAGTTAAGCAGAAGAATGCCAGAGGGCACCAGAAGCACTACAGACACACAGACAAACACAAGCTTCTAGAACCCGTACATATGGATTATAAACTTGACACAAGCCCTCTTGGAGAAGGAAGGAAGAACTAGAGAGTCAGAAGGGGGCTAACTACAGAAGCGAGAGGTGGTAAAGAATAGAGGGGTCCAGCGAGAAGTTATCTAGAATATATACGTTCCTGTGTAATACACACAGTGTTCAACTTAAACTTTCCCTTTGAAGCTAATAAACTACAATCAAGATCCAGTATCAGTCTTTAACTTCTCCTGTCTTCGATTACATGACTCTAAAATCAGTCTCAAGATTCACACATTATAGGGTCAAGATCCACAGTTCTACCCACCCATAAATAATGTGGGAAACTGGGATAGGAGTGAAGGTGAAGGTAAATGATGACACGATGAGGAGAATCATGATTATGATGATAATGATTATCCGTAATTGTGGTAACAGTTACTAAGTGTGGATGGTGTTGTTAAAAATGGAATCGTGTTCTTGAGGTATTGGTGCATGCACCAAAACGCACGGGTTGCTGATAAGCCAATCCTTTAGCCTATGGACTAAAAGACTACAGTACCGTATGTTATTTAACTGCAAACTCAAAAAGACCCTCTGATCTTCGTAAGAGTTGCGAAATTGTGTAGTATATAATTTGGTGTTGTTCTGTCTTCATTTTTCTTTTTTCATCATAATTCCAAAACGAAATTAGTACAAAAGAGTGTTACAGACCAAAACGCTCCTTTACCAGGAAAGTTTTTTTTCCTACTCTGAGCAGCATTCGAGCCTGAATACAGCTCTAATAATAATCTCAGGTACTTTGACTATTCAGAATATGCAAAGCTCCACAGATTTGTGTTGCCCCATTGCACCTGATTATTTTACATACTCTGTATCAGTAATCTTGGTAGCGATTATCATACAGTTAAAAATAATTTAATAGTATAGTTAATGTGTACATGGTATCTTGCTTCTATAAAAAGATCATAAACTAGAATACAATAATTTCATACTAAAATGATCGTTAAGATGCTAAAATGCCAGAAACAAGAGAAGAATAAAACAATGAAATTGAGCATTTGGGATAGGAAGACATTCAGGGTACTTTACCAGTAAGTTTATGTCACCAGCTACAAACGTTTTGGAGGGCACAGTGTGAAATGTAGTAACTTGTACAGAGGTCGCATCGCTTTCCATTCCAAATGCTCCCTTGTTTTTGCACATTTTCAGTCCCTAGATATTTGCAGTCGTTATTATTTGTTTTTTAAGTAATAGCTAATGACAACTTGAACGCCATGAAATTGTCTAAGGATAGTTTTGATAAAAACTTCCAACAGCCATTGCCTACTAGAAGCAAAGCTATGAAGGAACCTAAAGGTTAACGCCATTGATAATGTATATGTCACTTTAGGCCATCAAAAACTTTAAGTCCACCAAGTCTGGCGGCTCTAGCTTTATTCTTTCATGTCAAATTAGGTGACTTCTGTCTTCTTAAGTAGTTCAAAATTTTGGACCATAGACGATCTCAGAGAACAGTGATCCGATGTGGACTATATTAGGCACTGCATTCTAGCCACGTCCCCGGTATATTCCATAAAAATTTCAGCACTCCAACTGAAGAGGTTCTTGAGCTTTAGGGTCTTTTATTTTTTCTGGAACCTATCCGGGTTCCAGTAGTCGGATCAGGATGATATTTGGCAAGATGAAGCGGCCAACCAGTACTATAATGTAGCAACGCATAAAGGTTGTGGCTTAGTGGTATGCAAATAGGAGAAATTTGGATCTTCCTTGGAATAACAATACTGACTAAAATAAGATAACTTCCCATAGCGATGTGGGAAGTTATAATACAGTAATTACATTCCTGATGATAATGATGACGAGTAATTAATATCAGTGAATAGTAGTGTGGCCAATTTCATTAGGCAAACTGTTTGTCCATCGATTTTCTGGCTTTTTTTTTTCTTTGATTCCATAATGTTAAAGACTATTTTCCAACATGGAAAATGTGGATGAAATGGAAGTTTGGTGATGATCACAACAGTAAATTTAAAGTGACGGTGACTGTTTCTCCTTCTGAGGATATAATTTTTCTTCTGTTGAAATATATATATATATATATATATATATATATATATATATATATATATATATATATATATGGAGCCTCTATGGTACAATGGTAGAGTGTGCGTTTCGTACATGGGTAAACCAGGGTTCGCGCCCCACCAGGATAAAAAACTTTGGGAGTGTTCACCCGGCCACGTACTGCATTGGCGGACACAAGGGGTGCTGTGGTTGAATCAGTGTCTATTGGGAGTGTTCACCCGGCCACGTACTGCACTGGCGGACACAAGGGGTGCTGTGGTTGAATCAGTGTCTATCTATCTATCTATCTATAGCCCGACGCCCTAATCCCGCAAAGGGTGACTGCAGACAAAACGCCTCCAAGTCGCTCTGTCACCCACCATTTGACTACCCTTCCCCCAACTCATCCCCCCTCCCTCATATACCTCTCAACTCCATCCCTCCACCTCATCCTCGGTCTACCTCTCCCCCTCCCTCCCTCCACCTCACCCACATACACCCTCTTAGTCAGTCTTTCATTCTCCATTCTCTTCACATGTCCAAACCACCTCAGTGTATTTCTCCTAATCTTCTCAACCACATCCACATCCACCCCACAGTGTTCCTTCACTTCTTCATTCGCCAACCTGTCCCTCCACGTCACTCCACATGCTCCTCTCAAGTAACTCATTAATTTTCCACCGCTCTCACTCTTGACTTGTTCCCCTCTTGCAAGGTCCATGTCTCGTTTCCATACGTCAGGGTAGGGATCACATTACTATCATGCAGTGACTTCTTAACTTTCATACTCACCTCCCTATTTCTCATCACTGCTTTCAATGTACCAACAACCTTCCCTCCCTGCTGTACCCTTTCACGCACTTCATCCCCCAAAGTTCCGTCCTTACTCATCACACTACCCAAGTACTTTAATGCACTCACATTCTCCATATCCTCACCATCTAACCTCACTGCACACTCTGTGACTTCATTCCTCTCAAACACCATTACTTTACTTTTGTTTACATTAACTTTCAGATTCCTCCTCCTACACACTGTCCCAAATTCATTCACCAAACCTTGCAACTCCCATTCATCTTCACACAACAGTACTGTATCAACAGCAAACAGCAACACCGGAAGCTTCCAAATCTCACCCTCATTCATTAGAGCCACCCCCACATCCACTGCCCTACCCTGCACCTCCTTTACAACCCCATCGATATATATATTAAACAGCCATGAAGACATCACACAACCCTGTTTCAGTCCCACATTGAGATCAAAGAACTCACTCAGCTCACCATCCACTCGCACCGTAGCCCTAGCTCTCTCGTACATACTCTTCACAGCACTCAACAATTTCCCCTCCAATCCATATATTCTTAATACCTTCCACATATTTTGCCTATCTATTCTGTCATAAGCTTTCTCCAAGTCCATGAAGGCAGCATACACTTTCCTTCCCTTCTCTAGATACTTCTCCACTAAACATCTTAGAACAAATATCTGATCTACACACCATTTTCCCTTCCTAAATCCACCTTGTTCTTCTCCAACTAGCTCCTCTGTCATATGCCTAACCCTATCAATGAGTATTCTACCATATATTTCACAAGTCACACTAAGTAGGCAAATACCCCTATGGTTACCACATACTTCTCTCTCCCCTTTTCCTTTGTATAAAGGAACAATTATACCTGATTTCCAGTCCTCTGGAACCCTTCCCTCTTCCCAAGCCAATCTACACAACTTCCATGTCCACTCCACAACAATCTCACCCCCATACCTAAGCATTTCACCACACACTCCATCAATTCCTTGGGCCTTTCCCAACTTAATCTTCTTTGTCGCTTCCACTACTTCCGCCCTACTGATCTCTTCCTCCCTACTCTCATCTTTTCTTCTCCCAGCCATTCCCCAACCACTTATACTCGCACTGCTCTCACTCTCTACATTCAACAAATCCTCAAAGTGCTCTTTCCATCTCCTCAGTTTCTCTCTCTTCATCAACAATCTATTATTCCTATCTTTCACTCCCCTACTCTTTCCCCTTCCACACTGCCTTACTTTCTTTACCTTCTTCCAAAACAATTTCTTACTCTCCTTCCATTTCACACTCAGATTCCTCCCAAACTCTTCATCCACTTTCTTTTTACTCTCCTTCACCAGTCTCTTAACCTCCCTTCTCCTGCTCACATATACCTCTCTCTTCTCTCTCTCATCTTCTCCCTTACCTCTACTCGCTAACAATTCACTATATGCGCTCTTCTTTTGTTTCACAGCTCGTTTCACCTCATCATTCCACCATGCTGTCCCTTGCACACCCTTGCATCTCCTCCTCACACCACAAACCGCCTCACACGCTGCGCCTATCTCTTCCTTGAATATCTTACATACGTCTTCCACCCCTTACATCTGCTCTAGCTCATACCTTCCCAATCTTTCTTCCACTATGCTCTTATACTCTGTCATTTTCTCACTATCTTGCAATTTCTCCATTTTTCTCACAGGAGTTGCTTCCTCCTGTCTTCCCCTTCGTCTCCTCAACCACTTTCTTTGCAGCTCTACCTTGGCCATCACTAAGTGATGATCCGAGACTCCATTCCCCCACCCTCTCCACACTCTTGCATCCAACACTTGTCTTCTCATTCGCTCATCCACACACACGTAGTCTATCATTGCCTTTTGTTCATCAAGTTCACCATCCATCCTCCTCATTACTCTCAATGTATACCGGTGGATCATCTTATGCCGAAAGTAGGTGTTGGCTATTGCCAACCCCTTACAAGCACAGATGTCCACCAAAGCACTTCCATTCCCATCTACGTCAGCTGGCACACCCCACTGACCAACCACTCCATCTACTCGTACATTCCCAACTTTGCCATTCATGTCTCCAATCAACAGCACTCTCCCGCTCCTCTCAAACTTGTCCATACATGCTTCTACACTCGCCCAAAACTCATCTTTCACTCTTGCTACTCGATCCTCTGTCGGGGCATACACACATACAATCGCCCACGCTTGTATACCTACTTTCATCCTCACCCATACAATCCTTGCACCCACTGTTCCATACTCTCTTATATTCTCCTTCCACTTCTTGCTTATCATCAGACATACTCCCTCTCTTGCCCTCTCATTTTCATTAACTCCCGGACATATAACTAAACCATATTCCTATTCTCTCACCAATTCACCTTCCCATTTAGTTTCAGTCAATCCACATATATTCACTTTTGCATCCTCAAGCACCTGAACAATCTCTCTCTCTTTCACTTCATCATTCACTCCTCTCACATTCCACGTTCCCACCCTAAGAATGTCCTTTGTCCGTTCCTTAGTCGTCAATGTATGGTCCGTCCGGGTCCGAGGCGCTTTATTCGCTTTTTTAGTTAGTTCTTTTTACGGGGTGGGGCACTAACCCACCACCAACCCTTTTAGTCGTCTCGTACGACAAGCAGGGATACTGGGGGAGTATTCTTGAAACCACCCCTACACCCAGTCGGCTTGCACTGGCCGATTGCACTTGGTTCACAGACTACACACACATTCAAAGCCACTCCAACACTATAATAATTTCACTTACAAGCACTTCTCACCCTACATACAATCTCTACCAGACAGCCTAAGCCACTTGGTATAGAAATATTGGCTGTACCGTCCCGACTTCGGTGGGGATAGGCCGGTCCTGCAGTGGATACTCAAACGGCTGATGATGATTATATAAATATATATATATATATATATATATATATATATATATATATATATATATATATATATATATATATATATATATATATATATATATATATATATATATATATATATATATATTACTTATGCTTGTTTTTTAAATTCCAGCTTGGGTGATAACTGTCATCTTCCCATGTGCAATGCTGAACTGTGACAACATATTAACACTTGGATATAACGCATACCGCGAAGAAAAACTATGAAAATGATGCAGAGGTGTAGCACTGCTTAGTTCCATCACTGAGTTATGAAAAACGATGTAAATCTGAACCAAATTTAGATGCAAGAACTATGTAACATAACACGCAGGTTGGGCTCTTCTCTCTGTACAAAAATGAGGATGACTCTGACAGCGGTAACAATAATGATAATGACGATCGCATAATGAAGGCGATAACGAGGAAGACGATGATGTTCTATACTTTAACCCAGCGACTGACTTTTTATCTCTGCCAAGATGGTTATGTTTTACCCCGCGTTGGTTTGTTTGTCTGTTTGTCCACCTGATAGCAGGATTACTCAAAAATTAATAACAGATTTTGATGAAATTTTGTGGAAGGGTGGGCCATGGGCCAAGGAAGAAATGATTAAAATTAGAGGCGGATCCAGATTCTGATCAGGAGTATCCCACACAATATCTCCAAAAGTTCTCAATGAATTTAATTGAAATTCTGTGGAAAGGTGGGACATGGATCAGGAAAGAATTGATTACATTTGGGGGCGGATCTGGATTCGGATCCTATATTCACGGATCCAGATATGGATGCTTATTAATGGCAATATCACTAGCTGAGGTATTCGCTCTTTGAGCACTTTCTAGTTACTGTATTTTTCTCTCTGGGTGCATTCATTTAACCTAGGTTATAGTTTTGAACTAGTAGGACTAAACATAACCTTCATTTGCCCCGTGTACAGTAGTAGTCTTTCACAATTAAAGTTCTTTTGTGACAAATATGTAAAAACAAAAAAACAACAATAAAAAAAGGTTATCTTAGTGAAGGATTAATAACGACGAAGACGACGAAGACGATGATGATGATGATTATACAAGCGTAAGACAACTGTTTTCATCATCATCACCATCATCTTTGATAATTTTCTCCATATAATAAAGTGGAATATGTCCAGAAACAAGATAAAATAAAAGTGAAGCATGTAACCATTATCATGATCATCAGGACAGAGGAAAGCACAAAAGTTTCAGAACTCTCATCATCATCATCATTCTCATGACAAAAGATAGAAAAAATGAAAGACGACAATCATCATCATTATTCAGTCATCATCTTTTACTAATATCTGGGTAGGATCCAGAATATAAAAAATGAAAATATAAAAGCAGGCGCACTATTATCATCGTTACCAGTATTCAAATTTTCCCAGACGAGACATCACTGAGGTGAGGGGATTAAGCCTTCAGTTGAATTTCATGATCTTCATATGATCAAAGACTTTTCGCTTTTGCCAGCAGTCACGAGGCCTCACACAAACGCAAGGCCAACATCAACAGGCATGACCTGCCTTTCTCTCTCAGATTATTCTTAGTGATCCCTAGTGATTTCAAAATGGAGGGGTTTGAAATGGCCTTCATTAACCCTCCCATTACTTGAAAATCAGCTGGTGGTAACATGAAAAATATGTTCTCTGCAAGAAGTTAGCGACTGCAGTAACAGGGCGAAATCTATTATTTCTTGCCTTGGGGTCAGCAAAACTGATATTTCCCGTCACTAACACTCCTAGTCACCAGTATTTCCGATCATTCACATTCCTAGTCATTAACATTCCTAGTTACTAATATTTCCAGTCACAAACATTTTCTATCACTAACATTTCCTGTCACTAGCAATTCCAGTCACTAATATTTCCAGTCACGAATATTTCCAGTCACTCACAGTTTCAGTCTTACAGAGTTCACTAACATTTTCAGTCACCAGTAAGTGTAATCACTATCATTTTCAGACTTTCGAGGTCACTATCGCTTCCATTCAGTAACAGATTTATGGCAAATATTTCTAATGATCAATATTTTCTGCCACGAGGGTCACTAATATTGCCAATCGCTAGCACCACCATAAACTAACATTTCTAGTGGCTAAAGTTTGTAGTCACTAGCACTTTGATCCACAAACATTGCCAGTCACTAATGTAATTAAGCATTAACATATCTAATAACTAACATTTAAGGTCGCTAGCAGTTTCAGTTACAAATATTTCCAGCCTTGGAGGTTGCTGATATGCATAATCCAGGATTCACTAACATTTCCAGCCCCCAACACTTCCACCCACACACATGTCCATCCACTCTCATTTCAAGGTGTGGGAAGTGTCTAATGTTTCCATTTCAGGGGAAGTTTAATATTTTAAGTGTTTGTGTCAGGAAGTGGCAGAAGTCAGAAACAGAACCAGACGATGTTATTCTTCCAAGTAAATCATAAAGACTAGAGAAAGTTAAGAAATCCGGCATCCTAAAATGCTGTCGGCTATGCTTTGTTTCCCTGCCTCCTAACGCTACCTCAACCAGCCAGGCTTCTCGGAATTTGTTGAGAGAGAGAGAGAGAGAGAGAGAGAGAGGAGGGGGGGACGCTGTCATTTAAACACAGTGATTGTAATGATGGTTGAAATAAAAGTTTTCTCTAAGAATAAGATGAAGAACAGCATTCGATGGTCGCTTTTATATATCTGGCCCCATACGACGATGGAATAGTACAAAGAGAGAGAGAGAGAGAGAGAGAGAGAGAGAGAGAGAGAGAGAGAGAGAGAGAGAGAGTTAAACTATATGATGAAAATGGAGGAAAGGGAATGGGGGAGAGAGAGGAGAATCAAAGAAAAGGGGAGAATAATGCAGAAGAGAATGTTCCCCCTCTAGGTAGGTGTTCTTACCTTCCTTGTTGTGGCGAATGCTGAAGGCTGTGGTGACGGTGGTGATGGTGATGTGGTGTGGTGAGGTGGTTTGGTAGTGTTGTAGTTGCACGGCTCTTGTCTATAATACAGTAGTATGGGAGAGTGGTGGATGGTAGTCTGGTGGGGTGGTTTGGTAATGAATGTGTTGTGGTGTGATAGGTAGTGGTTGTGATGTGGCTGATATGATTGTGGTATACTTATTGGAGGTGGTGTGATGGGATGGTTTGGTGATGGTTGTGGTATGGCAGTATGGTTATTTTTGAACAGGGGTCTATAAAACCGGGGATCATTAAGTTGCTGGCAACCTCCCGTGTGGTAAGCTGGTGGTAAACTTCTCGAAGCGGTAGACAATGTGGCTTACATGCTTCAGTTCGACCCCCAGATATATATATATATATTTTTTTTTTTGGGGGGGGTATGTAAAGTGCTACCTGAGGCGTAAGTTACTTTCGTATCTCTGAACTACGGTTGCCTAGCATCGAGCCCTTACGCTATGAAGTCAGCAATATGAGACTGACAGTGTCATTAAAATACATGACAGGATGATAAGAGAAACGTGACCATTGTTTCCCCATGTTAAGTATGTTATGTTATATGGAATGCAGTCTAATCACCATCGATAACCAGCAGATGTTTTCAACTTGACACCATAAGCTATAAGTTTACCATCACATTCACACAATCAGTTTTGATATTATTCTGTAATCCAGACGGTTTTAGTTGTCGATGAAATGGGAGTGAAATAAATCACAAAAATGTACTAAAAATGGCGTCTCAGTCAGACATAATGCACAACAAAACAACATAAAATACAAGCTAGCCTTAAAATATAAGGTCAAAGTAATATTTGTGGGAGGTGGGGGCGCTCACCATCCACTCACTCGATGTATTGCTGCTCTCGGGTGTCTGCCCTTTCCTTTCCTCCCTCATTTCTTTCCTTCCTTTTCTGTCTTTATTTCATTCTTTCCTCGTCCTTCTGTTTACAGGTGATTTTACACTCCCTCTTTTGTCTTTCTATCCTTCATTCTTTCCTGTTCCTTCTGCCTATGGGTGACTCTACACTGAGTGGCAAGCCGAATGGTTTCCTGTACACCAGGAAACCATTTACTACGCTGGGTGGTAACCATATAACCAAATTATGGCGCCTGGTGGCTTAGTGGGTAATTGCGGCGCTCCAATCGGATTGAGCCGGTGAAAGTTTATATCCAAGGAATGGTTGGGGTTTATTGCTCACGTAATACCACTCAGGGATGAGTGAGGCTGGTCACTCTCATCTTAAATGTTAGGACCAACTTGCCTAGCCTCGGGCTCCTACGCTTCTCAAGGGGTAACGTAGGATTGGATAATGACTGGATGGATAATAATAATTATGAAATTGTAGCCGAGAAGTAAAGACTGCATAGAGGAAGGCATGCGGTAAGTTTTGGATGAAAACCATATTTTTTCTTGTAAATTGGGTCTAACCCTCTTTCTCTATAATGTCGTCCTGTACATAATGTTACGGGGAATATGTGTAATCAGTGACTTCATGAAATCCCTAGTTATTTCGTGAAATGAGTTTAAATTAGGATGGGTTAAATAAAGTTGGGTTAATTTAGGCTGCGGCTTTGTTAGGCTGGGATAATCTAGGTTAAGTTCAGGTTGGGTTAGGCTAGGTTAGTTAGCCTACATTGATCTAACCTTTCTGTAATTAATCCACCGTAATTTAAACTGATATCACGATTTCCCTAGGGATCTCATGAAATCACTGGTTTCACCAATTCCCTGTAATATATATATATATATATATATATATATATATATATATATATATATATATATATATATATATATATATATATATATATATATATATATTCCTTTATTACCACCAGACGATTTTACATCTCTTATTAGAGAATATTCGAACGGAGGAAAGTAGATGAGGTAGTTATCAACTCTTCCATTGCAAGATTTTCTAGAAATTTAATGAAACAGTCGTGGATAACGAAGACAGATTAAAACATGATATCATACTGAAAAAGATTAAAATGAGATTGCAAGAAGGCCATTTTTTTTTTTTTTTTTAATGTTGAATGTCTGTAAGCCTCTCAAGAGTGTAAACTCTGTAATAAAGGTTAAACAAAATAGGGAAAACTGGAAACGATTTATAAATGAAAAAGAAAAGAAAACTGGGTATAATAAAAAACTGAATATGGGATATACTGTAAGAACACAATGTGGGATAAAAGGTTAGAAAATGGTATTACATGAAACAAAATATAGGAATACAATATTAATTCTGGTAAATGCATAGAAAATTAAAAATGACAATGAGGGATATAAATAATTTCATTTAATAAAATATGCAATATATAAAAGACTAAAAACCTTCCAGATGCTCTCAAACCTTGTCAGTAATGGTATATAAGAGACGACAGTTCATCACTGTTCACACACACACACACACACATTGATTTAAAAAAAAAAAAAAAACGATCTTATGCAGATTCACCATAAGGCGACCTGGGTCAACGTTGTGGGGAGTTGCGGGGTAGGAGAAGACAGTGATGGAGGGAATAGGAGGAGGATTGGGTAGATGGACGAATAAGAGGGAAGAGTGGCTGGGGAGGGTGTTCAGTGTGGGGCTGTGGTGAAGGGAAAGAGGACGAGAGTAGGGAAGTTTCAGGAAATCCAAGTGTGAAAGAGATAGGTGAAGAGAAAGAAGGAGAGAGTGGGGAGGCTTCAGGAAATGCCTGAGAGGGAGATAAGGAAATAAAAAGATAACTGAGGGGAATCATGGGAGGATATATGGATGGGGAGAGGGAAAAACGAAATGGTTAGCTAGAGGAGCTAGCTAGGGTAGAAGGAGAGAAGGAAGGAGCTGTGGAATGGAGTAAAGGTAAACGGAAAAAGGCTAAAAGAGAAGGGGAGAGTGGTAGATACAAGCTGCTGGAAGGACCGTGAGGGGGTTGAGAGAGAGGGTGGGGAGGCAAAGTTGGGGGAGAGCGAGGAAGTTGAACAGGAAGGGAGGGGAAAGCAGGTCAAAAAGGAAGTTGGAGGGGAAAGGAGGGGAAATGAGTGCATGAAATGAAATTCGTTTTTAATGCTTCTATATATACTAATATATCATTGGTATCATTACTTAATGCAATTATAATGCATTTCAATTTCAGTTGCTTATAACAATTACCTCCACCAATGAAGTTGGAGGAGGTTTTGGATTCCCCTGTGTTTGTTTGTTGTTTGTTTATCCACATCATATCTCTAAAAGTTCTCAATGAATTCCAATGATATTTTGTGGATGGGTGGACCATGGAGCCACAAAGAATTGATTAAATTTTGGTGCGGATCCGGATCCGGATCCGGAGTATTCCGCACAATATCTCCAAAGGTTCTCAATGAATTTCAATGAAATTTTGTGGAACTTTGGGCCATGGGTCAAGGAACAAGTAATTAAATTTTTGGACCGATCCGGATGCTATGTATCTCGCATAATATCTGCCAAAGTTCTCAATGAATTTCAATAAAGTTTTGTGGAAGAGTGTACCATGGGTCAAGGAACAATAGATTTTATTTGGGGACGGATCCAGATACTATGTATTCCACACAGTATCTACACTGACTCGGATCCGGATTCTTTTTAATGGCAATGGCGGATGTATGTGCTCTCTGAGTGCCTTCTATTTACTATTATTATGCGTCATGGCTCAGAAGTTGGCCTTCACTCAAGGCTCGTCTTTCAGATGAAACAGAAGGCTTCGTAACACCTCTTCCTCGGCGATATTTCTTGCATATTACATTTAGCATTCTCTGAAATGCATTTGTATCACATCGACGTATCATACAAGATTATATTGGGCATACGAAGGAGATGTTACGAGACCTTCAAAGCCGAAATGCAGTCCGAATGAACTCAGGTTCGAAACCAGGGTGGGGCAGGGAATAATTTAAGAATTTGAATTTCATCAAAAAAAGACTTTAATGATCTACCAGAAGACCCTCCGACATGTCGGAAAAATACCCCTGGTGCTACCAATACGTCAGTCCTGTATGGGACAGCCTTGGCATGCATTCAGTACGGACGGTGGGTGTTAAAACCGAGGTGGTGACATGCGTAGGTGTGTGGTATGAAGGACTGCTGGGCCTTGGGAACGGGCACATATATATAAAAAAAAATAGAAATTCGTTCTAAAAATATAAGGCTTTTGTCAGAGCTGACTATTGTTAGATATAAAGGAAAGTCTGCGGCATAGATTTCAGTGCAAGTTAAATATTTTTTAAAATATTGGGAGTTCCTTATTCTATTATGGCTGCTAACAGACGATTTCCGGGCAGAAGGGAGCATTATACTAATGAGGGAATGGAAGGATAAATCTAAATTCAACAGCTCGAAAAGGTTATACAAAGCTGAACAAAATAATCTGGAAATAGGTACAATGAAAGAAATTTTGTCATATAACTGGCATACCAGAGTATTTATCCTTTCTTGACATGCAGGTTAAAGTCAGTCGTTTCGTGATGTCAGCTATCTAAGGTGTGTTGTGCTGATTAACATTGGTTTCCGTTTTTTGATTCATCAGAACATATATGATTTTTTTTTTTTTTTCATCATCTGAAGGCTGGGAATTAATTTCATTTTTTTTTAATTACTATTAATAAGGATTAACAAGATGCAGAGCTACCAGTAGTTTCGTTGTGAACATGACTGTTTGCTTATTTTGCAGCGGATATTGTTGTTTACGGTTGTTCGATGCTCAAAAAACCACACACACACACACACACACACACACACACACACATATATATATATATATATATATATATATATATATATATATATATATATATATATATATATATATATATATATATATATATATATATATGTGTGTGTGTATATGTGTGTGTGTATATGTGTGTGTGTATGTGTGTGTGTGTGTGTGTGTGTGTGTGTGTGTGTGTGTGTGTGTGTGTGTGTGTGTGTGTGTGTGTGTTTATATATATATTGGAGAAACAGAATGAAAGTGCATACATTAGTAGATAGTTTGTTAACGCTCTAGCCAGGAAATCTAAGCAGCAACTGCTAGATAGGAGCCAGGCACCGTGTTGCTATACCAAAGTGTGACGAAAGCTAAGCCTCCCGAATTCTTTGAAGAATCGGGTGTATCTATTGAGGAAGAGTAATTTTCAACCCAAACCCCTATGATGACACATATTTCTGGGTTATCTGGGTTTCTATTTAACCCCATGCGATTGGGCAAGCTACATAGCAATTTTAATCTCTCCCTGCCAGTACGAGCGCTTTTCCGTATGTTGGAGAAACGTTCACGACACGAGCGTACATAGGCTACATGGAAAGTTTTTAATTCTGTAACCGTGAGTTGAACCTGGGACGCCTAGATACGTTGCAAAATATCCTCGCATAATGGACTTACCTGTGCCTTCATAGAATTCAGGTGGCTTAGCTTTTAGGATGTCATGGTATATCGACACGGTGTTTGGCACCTGCCGAGGAGTCCCGGGATTGATTTTCGGCTAGAGCGTTAAAAACCTTTTCACACACACACACACACACACACACACACACACACACACACACACACACACACACACACACACACACACACACGCATATATATATATATATATATATATATATATATATATATATATATATATATATATATATATATATATATATATATATATATATATATATACAGTATATGTGTGTGTGTGTGTGTGTGTGTGTGTGTGTGTCAGATTCTGCTTTCTGCAAGTAACTGATATGGACAGGGAAAAAAAAAGGAAAAGGAAAGCACAACAACAGAACCTATCAGCACTACACACTGGAGTGGGACATTTTTCTGTTAATTTGTATTGCTTTGACATTCTTGGCTTCACACTATTGGGGCATATCGCCCACACTACGACTATATGCTACATTCCCTATAGTCACTTAATGCTTGCGAAGTAGATACCGTTTTGTCGATTTCCCTGTTAAACTTTTTATGTAATCCTCGCCATTTGCATTTGCATTCATACTTCATTCACCTATCATAATCATTTCGTTTCATCTTACGTTACATCAGCTCTATACTTTCTCTTCTCCCACAATTACGTACCATATCCAACTTAATATTTTTGGCCTTTCTCGCCTCTCCCCTAATTCAGACGCATATAATCATGCCCATTTCAGCACCGTATTCATCATCATTCCCTCTCTATAATCATCATCGCATGAGACGTCACTTCAACTTTTTGATCGTCTGTCGCTGACGGAAATTAGAGTGGGAAGTGAGAAGATGGTGAGGACAGAAGAGAGGGAGAGTGATGTTTGAATGTTGGAAGGAGTGAGGGCATATTTTAGAGAGAGAGAGAGAGAGAGAGAGAGAGATTTTAACAATTACTAATTTTATGTTTATGCTGTATTTATTGGTCTCCTCTTATATATGGTAGGAAACACCTGAATGAAACAATTTAAGAACATGTGATCATGGAAATATACAGAAAATAGTTGTCCAAGACAGGCAAGATTGTTTAATCTTAAACAAAAAAACAAAACAAAAAGAAGATATTCGTATATTTTTTTCCAGATAAGGCTGGGGCCGAGAGATATGAAGGTTAGGTGAGCAACTAGGAGGGGGAGCCGCGCCAGAGATTAGACTCACTGGACCGAAAGAGAGACGGAAGGTGGATTATAAGGGAAACAGGGAGAACAGAAGGGGGATCGTAAAGAGGGGGTAAAAATGTGTTAATACTGAAAAGAAGATTGTGTCGATGACAGGGAGATGAGAAATACGAGAGAGAGAGAGAGAGAGAGAGAGAGAGAGAGAGAGAGAGAGAGAGAGAGAGAGAGTCCATCCGTCCATCATCCAATCCTACATTGCCCCATGAGGAGCGTAGGAGCCCGGGGCTAGGCAGTTGGTCTCGACATTTAAGATGAGTGACCAGCCTCACTCATCCCTGAATGGCATTACATGAGCAATCAACCCCAACCACCCCTTGGATATAAACCTTCACCGGCTCAATCCGACTGGAGTGCAATAAATACCCACTAAACCACCAGGTGCCAAAATTTGGCTATATGGTTACCACCCAACGTAGTAAATGGTTTCCTGGTGTACAGGAAACCATTTGGCTTGTCACTCAGTGTAGAGTCACCCACAGGCAGAAGGAAAAGGAAAGAATGAAGGAAATAAAGACAGAAGAGGGAGTGTAAAGGCACCCGTAGGCAGAGGGACATGGAAAGAAAGAAGGAAATAAAGACAGAAGAGGATGGAAGGAAAGAAGGATGGAAGAGAGGAAAGGGAAGACACCCGAGAGCAGCACTACATCGAGTGAGTGGATAGTGAGCCCCCCCACCTACTATTTGTTTCGCGGGCTTGTAAGACTCCCCTGCACCTCTTCCATATCAGTTGAATATTTTGAGCATGACATACAGGCTGTGTGACACATCTCATTGATAATAGTTTTATATTAAAATTTTTGAAAGTGAGTGTAGATACGAGTAAACTGATGGTTGCTGAGAAAGTAGGCGACCCTCAGTCTGGTAAGCTGGTGAATAAGTATATGCTTGATCTGGTGAAGGGTTTGCAATTAGGTGTGAAAGCTTTCAACTTAACACATGGGTATGACCTTTGGCACCACCCACGTAGCCAGAAAGTTTATCCTCGTCACATAATTTTACACCTCCATTTCTAATTTGACGCAAATTGCGGATGTACATCACACACCAGCAAAGCCAGCCAGAAACCTCACAACTGAAACAAGTGGTGCCTGGCATAACAAACCTCGACCAACAGCAGTTATTTTATTGCAGTTAAATACTGAATCGTTACTGCCATTTATTGTCATTACACAATTAAATTCTAAGGTAATGACACAAATGTTTTCGAGTTACGCCCTCTGAAAATCCGTGATCTGCGTTTGACCCTTCAAGTTCACTCAAGGTCAAAAGTCATGGTGACAAGTGAAAGCCCATATGAGACTTTCTGCATCTTGGTAATAGTAAATACCTCTGTCTCTAGCGAGCTTAAGTTATGGCCCCCTGAATATCCGTTGCCTTGAGTCTGACCTTTCATGGTCACTCAAGGTCAAAGGTCTTGGTGCCAAATGAAAGCCCATATTAAGAGTTCCTGTAAATTCTTATTAGTAATTATCTCTGTCTTCAAACGATTTCAAGTCAGGCCTATAGCTCTTTGAAAATCCGTGACATTGATTTTGAACTTTTAGGTTCATTTGGTCGCCTCCATAATTTAGTCACTCTCTTTTGGGACCATTGCTCACTTGGGTGTTCAGCACTTAAAGGGAGAAAAAAAAATTTTGGTTATTTAGGTAGGGAAAGTATGCAATCGATTCCACTTTACAAAGAAAGCATTCAAGTAAAAATTTATGTTTTTTTTTTATCAATGCAGTCATGCCTCACTACCCCTGCATTCTGTAAATGTAACTAATCTGAGTGAAGAAAGGTAGAGATAAACAATGTAGTACAAAAAGAAACAAAAATTTTTAGCTATACAACAAACATAATCAGTTTATTACATGTGGGATCTTTTGGTCGAGTCATAGAGGGCTCAGCAGTGCTGCATAACATGGAAGATCAGCTGTCGTTCTTCTTCATTCTTCATTAGACCATCGTTGTAGTCCATTGCCAGTTTGACTCCCCGCTCAGCAGCGTCACTGACCACATTGAGGTGGGCCATGACATCAGGAATGGGACAGAGGTCATTGATGCTTGTCGGAGTATCCAGCTTCAAACACTGGAAGGGGTTTTTCGACCTCTGGGTGACAGACTTAGAGATTCTCAGATCTGATGCCTTATCAATTGCCTTCATGTTCAAACGCTGCACACCCTTCTTCCTCGGCAGTGCTGTGGTCATATTTTTCAGCATTTCCTGCATTTCCTCAGCAGACACTTTGTCAGAATACATGGCTATTGGAGCCACGTCTTCACTGAGGTACCAAAGGTGGCTTTTGACTCTGTCCAATGCTTTCGTTGCTACAACGGGATCCACCTCTTTGAATTCTTCAATCATCTTCAGGGGATTGAGGTCATTGATTGGAGCGTTGACAGCATTTGGGGCTTCATACCAATTCATCACATTGATGGTGATGTGGAAGACATATGCGTTTCAAGGCCTCCTTTTGATGCCATGTGAAGAGGAAGGAGGCTACATCCTTCAGTTGATATCTGAAAAGGAAGATCTTGAGGCAGTAAAGGCCTTTGGCCATCCAATGTACTCTGTGATAGGCACCTGGACGGTGAAAGGTCATCCGTGCTGGCTTCTTGCCGAGGAAAGCCAAAGACAGCTGGAGGGGCTCAAGGTAGTAATCACGGGGTTGCGCATGATCCATGTGGCTGAGTATGAAGTGTTCAGTGTCCTCGGCTCTGTTGGTAATCCACGACTGATATTTTTCATCTATGTCATCATCGTAAGGATCAAAGGAATCTGTGTCAATTTTGTTTCAGAACTCTTTGAACTGACCGAAGAGTGGAATTTCAGGACCAGAAGAAGAGATAATTGAGATCAAAGATCCCTGCCACTATGAGTTCACATATGTGGTGCCTACATGCCAAGAACAACAGCGGGACTTGGAGACCTCTTTCAAGGACAAAGCAAGCTCCACTGTGAACCCCGGTGTTGGATACTGTAGTATCAAAACAGAGCCCTGCAATCCAGGGCTTCACTTCCGGTCATTCATCTAGAGTCCTTAGCACTGCTGGTCCCATTGCTTCGCCCGTTCCAGCAGAGATCTTAGGGATTGCCTGGATCTTCTCCGTACCAATCCCTGTAACAACAATTGCCAGGCGATCACTGCAGCCACTACCATTGATGTTGGGCGAGAGCTTTCAATAAAAATGGAGACTCAAGTGTTGTGGCTGGAATAATTCTTCTTCTTTTTTTTTCTTTTTTCTTTTTTTTTTTTTTTAATCTTTTCAGTCATCTCAGTCCTTGATTTCTTCCGAACAGAGTTGAGAGACCCAACAGACAACGTAAGTTCCCCCACATCAAGCCCTGTTGCGATCAAGGCGGGAGTTACCACTAGCATTGCAACTCGTGTTGAAATGAGGCATGAGTCTGAGAAGGCCAAAGAAAAGTTGCAAGTATGGTGTAGTTCCCACCAGCAGTGGTGCTGGTGGGACAGAATAAGCGCTTTGCTTTTAAGGTTCCTGAAGGCTCAATTTTTCTGAACACCCCAGTGCCCATACATCCTGAAAGTTTCTTGTAATTTCATCCGGCTGTTTTTCTGTAATGTTGCTAACAAACAAACAAACATACAAACAAACAAGCAAATTCGACCAAACACAATACCTCGCAGGACTCCGTCCAGGAGAGATAAACATTACCACTCCGTTCGCTTCGCAACGCGGGTGGTAAGCGAGCGGAGTGGTAATGTTTTCAGCTGTGAGGTTGCCTGGCTGGATTGGTAAACACGATATCTCATGAACGGTTTGAGCTGTCAACACGAGACTTTCTGGGTATCAAGATATGATCCAAATCTTGGAACAGTTCGAAAAACGGGCATTCGGGGTCAAAGTCAAGGTGACCAAAGGTCAACTAGTTAACCTTTGGCAGCCATTTTGGTAACCTTGACCTTGTCCGTGTGCCCATTTTCAAACTTGTCCAAGATTTCGGCCATATCTTGATACCCTGAAAGTTTCTTGTTGATAGCTCAAGTCGGTCATTAGATATCTTGTTTACCCACACACTAACAATCCCAGCCAGTCACCCTTACAACTGAAAACATTACCACTCCGCTCGTTCGCAAAGCGGGTGGTAATGAAGAGTATGAGCAATGGACAACAGATTATTCAGAAGTAAGTGTGCAAAGGAGTGGTAGAATACAAAAGATAATGTGATTCTTGACAAATGTACGGTAGAGTAAGAAATTTTAGTGATTTTCCTGTATGCTACGAAGATGGTGTGCTAAGACTTTACGGTCACATGGTGAAAATGTGTGTAGATATTGTACTAAATATGGGTATATTTGAATGAGAGTTTACATGAAAGGAAAAGTCGTAACCTGGATGTTGAGTGGATATGGTAAATAAATAAATCTGGACCAAAATGGTATGGAAGCTGATGAAGCCTGGCATCCGATAAGCGGTCGAGTTGGTTGGAAGTATATACGAAGGAGCACATGACAAGGGATTAGCGTCCATTTTCTAACCTGTAAGTCATCGGACTAAGTCTCTCGCAGGTGCATGAGAAGAATGTCTGTACAAAAATATGTATATGTTTGGGTCTGTGCGGTGAAGCCAGGATTCCGTTGGGTTCAAGGATGTGAATGACTGTGTGGGTCCATCACTGAACATGCCACTGATAGGTCTCGCGCTTTAGTACTGTTATTTCTTTTTGGATCATACCTCACCTTATCCTTATATTGAAAATGGAAATGTCATAATGATGCTGATGATGATGACGACGACTACGACGACGATGATGATGATGATGATGATGATGATAAGGAGAAGGAGGAGATGGAGAAAGAGGAGGAGGAGAAGGAGAAGGAGAGTAATGTTACAGCTTAACCCTTAGAAAGAAGGAAGCCTTTTTGTAGCTTATTTTTCCTGACAGCAGATAGTAATATCCAGTGCTGGACAACCCCCTGATAGCCTAGAAATTAACGAAGATTATATTGGACGCTTTCCATTCAGACAGTTTATCTCAAAATGAATAAAGCTGTCTTGATACACTACAAAAAAGAGAGAGAGTGAGAGAGAGAGAGAGAGAGAGAGAGAGAGAGAAAAGACTACTTAGATTATTATTCCCTTCTTTGTTGTTAATATCCGTTTATATTACGACTTCAGTATGGGTAAAGATCGTACGAATGAATATTAACACTTGTCGTATGATGACATCTTTTCTCGCACACTACTAATGTACAATCTCACCAAAAAGTTCTCGAACTCCTCGGTACGATGGATGTCGGAATGAGCAGAATGAGACTTGTCATTTCGGAACGTCTAATATGCCTGACCGCAAGTGACCCAATTGTATTTCATTAATTCACTCTCATCTTAAATGTCGGGACCAGCTGCCTAGCCCCGGGCTCCTACGCTCCTCATGAGGCAATGTAAGACTGGATGATGGCTGGATGGACATTCGTGTGTAGTGGCCAACAGTTACTGCTGAAACATAACACTATGTTGCAATACAGAAGAGAGCGCTGTTTTCAGATTCTTCGTCCATTTTACCGGATTGCATGGTGCTTACAACGTTCGAGAACTTCTTGGTGAGAGTGTACATCCTCCAAACGATCTTATTCTCCTTAAAAGAAACCTTTCAAACTCCAGGTGTTAGATCTAGCCTTCACTTACTCCCCCAATACGAGGAGTCTCTCCTGATGTGCGGAAAGTCGTCTGGAGGTAGAAATACAGGGTATAAACAGTCTTACTGAAAGGCTGATGTCCTATTGCTTGTTGTTAACGAAAGATGTGTCGATATTAACACTCTCACGCATCACCATTCACTATCAGCCAAATATACTTGCCTGGCAACAGCTGGGATATAACTCCAGATCGATCCCTGTTTTGAGAAGATTTAGAGGTCAAGAACATGCTCAGGTTGCTTCGACTAAAAAATCTGGCGTTAACTCGAATAACACACAGAATTGTCCTGGTCATGGACGGGCTAACAAAAAATCGTACACACGAGAAAGTAACGGTGTAATATTGAAACTGTAAAACAGATGCTCCTTGGACAACGTAGGGAGAAATTTAGGATCATATTCTACGTGGCTTTGGAGATTTCGTTTCACCTATCCTCTAGCGACTCCTACCTCAATATCTTATTGCATATTATGCCATTGAATATTTGAATGGCATAAATAGCTATCAATAAAATATCAAGGTGCAATAAGTAAAATCAACAGTTTAGAAGAAGGTGCTGTGAGGCCTGCAATATTAGCTAGTACACGGCGCATCTAGCTAAAAGTAGGAGAAATAAGTCATGTAAGAAGCGATGGCACGATTTAACTTCATTATCCTTATCAACAGGCGGTTATATGTTTAAGAGAGATTTCTTCGAACCGGAGGAGTTAGATATAAACTTTATTATCCCATTTCCTACGGCTGAATAAAATCGTCAGAAGTTAGTAATACCAAATTGAATTCATATGTCCTCAGACTCACTTGGGTAATATCGACTAAGTTTATAAAACAGGGAATAAATCTCGGTATATGTGTTTCCCAGTATCATCTTCTCTTTCATATTGGATATAGTGTGCACAAGGAACACAAGGGGGAATACTTACGTATCATAAGGAGGCGTAAGCTGGAAACGGAGAGAATACCTCCTATGACTACAGCAATATGGCTGTATGTCAATTTGTGTTTCGGTCAACAAACAGGAAGTTTAGTAGTCAGGGAGAAGGGTAGGTAGTTATATATTTACTCAGGTAGGTAGGTATGCAAGTAGGAAGGTAGCTGGGTAAGAGGGTAGGTAGGAAGGTGGAGAGATAGGTAGGTAGGTGGGGAGGTTGAAATAAAGATAGGGAGGTAGGTATACTCATCGCCAGCCAGTTTGTCCTTAGATACATATTCTTAACAGTCGCCCCTAAATGGCTAGGGCATTTTTTTCTTACCTTTACTATGGTCATCTGTGTCACACAATATGATCATTTTTAAAAGTAAATTTCGCACTGTTCTTCAAGAGACTCCGCCGATGGCTCTGAAGGTGCTGCTCTTCGGACAAATTGGTTGACCCGGTGGTAAGTACATCAGCTTATTTGTCGTGATTTATAACTGTATTATGCAGAAATTTGTTGTAAAGTTTGACCCTCAAAAGTTTTGTCAAAATTTTAGACGTTACATGCAATCTCTGCACAATACCATCTTACATATATCATGGCAAAGAAATCAGCCACACATATTAATATGAAATAAAGAAGTGTCGAACCAAGAAAAAAGGTATGCACAGGTAAATAGCTTGGATGGCAGGTTGATAAAATGGCGGGGAGGAGGGTAGGCACGTAGGTAGGTAGACAGATGGGAAGGTTGGTAGGAAGGTAGGTAGGTAAGAAGGAGGGTGGAAGTAGATCGGTAGGTAGGTAGGTTGGTAGGAAGACTGTGCGATAAGAATGAATGTAGGTATGACAGAAAGCAAGAATGCAACCTGGAATGTAAATAAGTAGGCAGAAGGGTATATAGATGTTTAGGAGGAAGCTAGTTTGGCAAGGTTGGTATGTGGGTAGGTAGAAAAATTGGTAGGATACAGGAAGGCAAATAGCCAGAGAAGACGATGAAGGGATATGTAGGTCGATGAGACGGAAAGGCAAGAAGGCTGAGAGGTAGGTAGGTAGACATAAGGACAAAAAGAGGGACAGACAAAGAGGGGTATAGGGTAGGAAGATAGAGAGGTAGTTATGATGACATGGAAATAGACAGATAGACAAAGAACAAGGTGTGGCAGGGAGGTGCACGGATAAACATATGCAGTATATAAATAGCTTTTAAAACAGACTGACAAAAGATTTGTATACAGATAGATAAGTATAATAACAAACATAAAAACGGAAAGACATGTACTAAAACAGAGACGATTCACAACAGAGAATAATACATATCTAAAAAGATCATATTCAACGATAGTTACATATGGGGGGAGAGAGAGAGAGAGAGAGAGAGAGAGAGAGAGAGAGAGAGAGAGAGAGAGAGAGAGAGATTATATAGTTTTAATGAGAAATATGGGAACAGGTAAAAAGAGTGTGTATACAGAAAGAATAGTAAATACAGATGGATGGAAGTAGGACATGCAAAGAATTATACCGGTAAACATGCTGAATGATGAACAAACAGACGAGAACAAGGGGGAGACACACACACACACACACACACACACACACACACACACACACACACACACACAGATAAATTGATAAATAAATAGACAGATAGATAAATAAATAGACAGATAGATGGATAGACAGATAGATAAATGATATAAGATATACAGATAAATAGTTTGATATACAGATATCCAAACAGATATATAGGCAAGAACATAGAAAGATAGACAGGCAGATAGAAAAAGATACTTGAAAGATAGATATATATAAGTAAAAAAGAGGCAAGCAGCTACACAGAAACAGGTAAACAGATAGATGGAGGAATACTGATTGACAGACGGAGACAACTAGACAGTGTGAATTACTGACTGATAGACAGGTAGGTGGCTACGAGAGAGAGAGAGAGAGAGAGAGAGAGAGAGAGAGAGAGATGTGCAGGAAAGAAAACAGAGAAATGATTTATGGAGGAAATATTCACGGAGAGGAAATATACACTGAGAGCCACATGGAGGAAAAACACACGGATAGATATTAGTCGAATAATACATGGATGTGTAATGAATGGAGGCAACATACATGAAGAAAAGATTCATGAAGACCGAAGACACATGAACAGTGACTGTGGTAAGATACGTCAAGAAATAATATACACAAAGTTAGGAGAAGAGAAAATATGCGTGGAGAGAGCGGGATACATAGACAGAATAAAGAGACTTGAGAAAAGGTAACTGGAAACAAAGATTCGTGGAGAGAAGCATGCACGGAAAGGATACATGGATAGACGAAACGTACATGGAGAGAAGGACAGCTGGAGAAAAGAATACATACAGGTAAGAGAAGGATAGATGGAGATACAGGGAACTCATGGAAAGTAAAAATCCATGGCAAGGTGAATGCAAAAAGGAAAGGCACAATGATAAAGGAAGGTTATATGATGAGGAAAAATGCACAAGAAGAAATGGACAATAAAAAGAGAGATCTTGGACTCATGGAAAGAAGTATATAGTGTATTTGTAGTGAAAACTCCATAGAAAGAAGAAACACCTAGAAAAAAAACATAGAACATACAGAGTAGCAGAACACAAGGGGAGAAGGATACATAAACGGAAGGAGATATGAAGAAGAGAAAAATAAATTTTAGCAATAGAATGAAACATGAAGACATGAGTACATACAAAAAATATACAAAGATATGGATACAGGGAAAGAAAGATATTTAGACAGAAAGATCCATCATGGACGGAATGACAATGTAACTGGCGAGATATCACACATGGAAGAAAAAATAAATAAATAAATGTATGTATATATATATATATATATATATATATATATATATCTATATATATCTATATATAGATAGATAGATAGATAGATAGATAGATAGATAGATATAGATAGATAAATAGATAGATAGATAGATTTATATATATATATATATATATATATATATATATATATATATATATATATATATATATATATATACACACATAATAAACACATGAGAAATGAAAGTAGAGACATTGAGTACTTTCGTAAAATACATCTTCGGAGTGATACAGAGACGTAATGGGTAGCGATCCTTTATACACACCCGCCGCAGGGAGTGACACACAGAACAAAGGATTACCTGAATTAAAACTGAGCAATACACAGGAAAATTGGTACCTGACTTTTTACCTTTGGGATGCGCCTGACAAAACGGGAAAAAATTGCAGCTTAACTTGTGCACACCTGCAGCATGGAGTGGCACACAAAACAATAGATGACCTGAAATAAAAATGAGGGATCCACAGAACAGTAGGTACCTGACTTATTACCTTACGGATACATCTGACAAAAAGGGGTAAATACTGGAGCTTAACTTGAGAACATAGAGGATTAATGCTATATGTGTCCCACACTGGTGTAACTGTACTACCAGGAGAAGACAAGGAACAATCAGTTGTTAGTCTGGGGAGTACTGCTTTCAGATTAATTCAGTTAACATATGACAAAGTGACCATAGCTCATGTTTACATTCTTTTCATACGTGCCAGAAATTAGACTAGGTTCTACTTCATTTCTTTCATCAAACCGTTTTGATCTTGCTAGAATCTTAGAGCCTACCCAGTCAATATGATGATCACTGGATGCTTTGTGCTGAAATAAACAACTTCTCTGTCGGCCTGTCCTTACATTCTGTTTAACATCTTTTCCAGATTCCAATTTGTTACACTTTTTACACGGGATTTTGTAAACAATGCCTGAATTACTATATGGGTTGTTCTTGATGAGGGTTTTTTTTGAGGGAGTTCTAATATTTGACTACTACTTGTACATTAAGTTTCTTCAGGAAGTGAACAACATCAAGAAAATTTTCAAGGAAGGGATGTACAAAGGTTCTTTGAGTATTCTGGCGATCTGGTTTATCAGTTTTCCCTTCCAGGGGTCGTTTCTTGGCTGTATTGTGGTACTGAGTTAGTATTCTTATTGGTTATTTTAACTTCTTTCCAATGCTCTAAATAATTTTTAGTTCATCATCTAAAATTCGCTTCCCCAGAGTTGTTTCCCCTCCAATCTTCAACCCACAGCTGTTCAAGTCTAACTGTTACAGATATTTTATGAACAGATGACACCAGTAATCTGGTGTATGGATTATTTCTTTTTAATCATTTGTTTTTCCTTCCTCTGCTCTGTTATTTAAAAAAAAAAAAATCTAGGTCTGAAATTCAATAAGCTCTCAAGTACATGAATATGAACACAGATCTTTTTACATTAATGTGATGGTTTGAATAGTAATGCACTAACGACATTATATTTGTGGGTTTTCTGTTCACTGTAGTCTTCAAAACACTTTTGTCCCTGATAACTTTTACATCCAAAAATGGCAGTTCGTTATCCATTTTCACCTCATTAGTGATCTTTATCGATGGAGCTAACGAATTTAATTTGAGAAGAAATTCATCAGTAGGTACACTTTTAGGCCAGAAGCACGCGACATCATCAACGCATTGGAGCCAAACTATGTTTTGTTCCTTTATGGAGGTCAGTAAATGTTTCTCAAAATATTCCATTTAAATGTTTGACAGAACTGGAGACAGGGGATTACCCATTGCCTTACCAAATTTTTTTGTGTAATATTTGCCATCAGAGGTAAAGGATGAGCTTACATTGCACACTCTAGCTTAATAATGTTCTCAGAAGGAACACCATCAATGTTACTACTCAGAATTCTTGGTAGGAAAATTAAAATATCATCAACAGGAACATTTATGAATAATGTTTTAACATCAAAGCTGACAAATTTGTAGAGATGCATGAAATTTAGAGATTTTAACTTTCTTACCAAATCCTCATTGTTTTGTACAAATTAATCAGATCTGATGTTAAATCATTATTCACAAATGTTCCTGTGATGATGTTTTAACTTTCCAACCAAGCATTCTGGGTAGTAACATTGATGGTAAAACTAATATTGCCTTTCTTCGATGTAAAAGGTATCAGGGACAAAAGTGTCTTGAAGACTAAGGTATACAGAAAACCTACAAATATAATGTCGTATGTGCATTATTACTCAAACCATCATATTAGTGCAAAAAGGTCTAGGTTCATTTCCATGTAGGCTACTTGAGAGCATATAGAATTTCACAACAGGAATTTTTAGATGCTGAACTAAAAATGATTCCAAGCATTGGAGAGAAGCTAAAATACCCACGAAGAATACTAACTCAGTGCCATAACAGAGCCAAGAAACGAGTCCTTGAAGGGAAAAGTAATAAGCCAGATAGCCAGAATACTCAAAGAACCCATGTCCTCTACTTCCATGAAAATTTCCTTCATGTTGTTCACATACTAAGGAAACTTAATGTACAAATAGTATTCAAATATGAGAACACCATCTATCCATAAACCTAGGCTGCTTCCCCCACGGAAAGGGAGGTAGCCGAGACAGGACGACACACTCCCCATTTACTCATCCATTCAAACACATTCATTCGCATCTTAGCCCCAAAGGGAAGAAGGGACAGATCCTCACCGCACCACACCGCACAAGGGTCAACTGCGCAATGCAATCAGTGACATCCACAGCAGGGCCCAACAGCAGAGCTGGTTTACCCCTGCCACATTATAACAGATTGATCCCCTTACCCGCACCTGACCTGACTAGCTGATCAGACCAAATGCGGGAGAATATCCCCTCAGGGCTGCATCATCACTTATTCATTCACAATTTCTCTCCATTTATTTCTGTCACGCACAGCCACTCTTCCTTGCTCAACAGACATCCCTCTCGCAAAAAAAAAAAAAAAAAAAAAAAACTCATCAAGAACAGCCCATATAGTAATTCAGGCATTGTTTAAAAATCCCGTGTAAAAAGTGTAACAAATTTTATATTGGAATCTGGAAAAGACGTTAAACAGAATGTAAGGACAGGCCAACAGAGTAGTGGTTTACTTCAGCACAAAGCATCCAGTGATCACCATATTGACTGGGTAGGCTCTAAGATTCTAGAAAGATCAAAAAGCTTTGATAAAAGAAATTAAATAGAATCTTGCCTAAATTCTGGCACATATGAATAGAATCTAACATGAGCTATGGTCATTATAAGTGAGACAAACTGTTAACTGAATTAATCTGAAGGCAGTACTCCCCAGACTAACAACTGATTGTTCCTTGTCTCCTCCTGGTAGTACAGTTACGCCAGTGTGGGACTCACCTAGCATTAATCGTCTATGTTCTCAAGTTAAGCCCCAGTATTTACCCCCTTTGGTCAAATGCATCCCTAAGGTAATAATTCAGTTACCTATTGTTCTGTGTATCTATCTATCTGTCTATTGCAGACGCCTTAATCCCAAAAGGGGTGGCCACAAACAAATCGCCTCTATGTCGCCCTGACCTCCGCCATTTCACTGCCCTACTCCCAACTCACAACCCCGTCTCTCATATACCTCTCCACTCCATCCCTCCATCTCATCCTTGGCCTCCCCCTCCCTCTCCCCCCTCCACCTCACTCACGTACACTCTCCTCGTTAGCCTCTCACTCTCTATCCTCTACACATATCCAAAACACCTCAGTGTGTTTCTCCTAACGCTTCCTATCACATCCACATCCACACCACAATGCTCCTTCACTTCCTCATTTGTCAGTCAGTCTCTCCATGTGACTCTACATGCACCTCTCAAATAACTCATTTCCACTGGTCTCACTCTTGACTTCAATCCCTCCGACAAGGTCCAAGCTTCACATTCATAGGTTAGAGTTAGTATCACAGTACTGTCATGTAGTAACTTTTTCACTTCCATGCTCACTTCCCTGTTTCTTATCACTGCTTTCAAGGAGCCAGCAACCTTTCATCTTTGTTGTACCCCTTCAAGCCTTCATCCTCTAAACTTCCATCCTTCCTCATCACACTACCCAAGTACTTAAACTCAATCACATTTTCCATTTCCTCCTCATCCAACTTCACTGTACATTCGCTGGCTTCACTTCTCTCGAAGACAATAACTTTGCTCTTCCCTACATTCACCTTTAAGTTCCGGTTGTTACACACTCTCCCAAACTCATCCACCAAGTCTTGCAGTTCCCCTTCGTCTTCACTTAAGAACACAGTATCATTTTCAAACAACAGTACAGGGAGTTTCCAAACACTGCCCCCTCTCACTAGGGCCGCTCCAACATCCACTGTCCTACCTTGTATCTCTTTTATAACCCCATCCATATACAGATTGAACAACCATAGAGACATAACACATCCCTGTTTTAATCCAACATTCAAACAGAAAAATTCACTCAGTTCAGTACCCACACGCACTGCAACCTTAGCACCATCATACATACTCTTAAAGGCATTCAGGAATTTCCCATCTGCTCCATATATTCTTAATACTTTCCACAATCCTTGTCTATCCACCCTGTTATATGCATTCTCCAAATCCATGAAGGCCACATACAACTTCTTTCCCTTCTCTAGAAAATTTTTCACTAAAGATCTAAGAATGAATATTTGATCTGCACTATTCTCTTCCCCTCCTAAAACCTCCCTGTTCTTCTCCAGGTAATTCCTCTGTTATTTCCCTAACTCTGTCAATAAGTATCATTCCATATACTTTTCCTATTACACTAAGAAGACAAATGCCCTTATGATTACCACATTCTTCTTTTTTCCCTTATCGTTTGTACAGGGGAATAATTATAACTGACTTATAATCCTCCGGGACTCTACCTTCCCCCCAGGCCAGTCTGCACATCTTCCACATCCATTCTACTATCTCTCCCCCATGCTTCAGCATTTCACCACACACTCCATCAATTCCTGTTGCTTACCCCATTTTAACTTTCTTCATTGCTTCCACCACTTCCATCTTACTGATTTCTTCCTTCCTTCTCACACCCCTCCGTCTCCCAGCCATTCCCCAGCCACTGACACGCATTACTTTCATTCTCTGTGTTCAACAATTCCTTAAAGTGTTCTCCTTATCTGCTCACATTTTCTCCCTTCTCCGCTAGTAATCTAGCATTTTTTTCTTTTACTCCCCAACTAACTTCTTTGGCATCCTGTCTAGTTCTCTTTACCTCTTTCCACAACATTTTCTTACAGTCCCTCCACTTTACACTCAAATTCCTTCCAAATTCCTCATCCACTCACTTCTTACTCTCTCTTACTAATCTTTTCACCTCTCTCTTCCTCTCTACATACAACTCTCTCTTCCGTCTCTCTACTTCTTCCAAGTCCCTGTTTCTCATCCACTTACTATGATGTTTGCTTCTTTTGTGCCACAGCCCCTCTCACCTCTTCATTCCACCATGCTGTTCCCTGCACCCCCTTTCGTCTTCTCTTCACCCCACACACCACCTCCCATGCTGCACAGATTTCTTCTGTGAATATCTTGCACACACCTTCCACGTCCCCCATCTGCTCCAATCCATATTTACCCAATCACTCCTCCACTTCCCTCTTTCATTCTGCCTTTCTTCCATCCTCTTGTAACCTTTCCACCCTCTTTGTTTGAACTACTTCCTCCTGTCCTTCCATTCTTCTACTTCTCCAGTTCATTTGGACCTTCATTCTGACCACCACCAAGTGGTGGTCAGAAAGTCCACTCCCTCAGCCTCTATATACTCCTGCATCCATTTCACACCGTCTCATCCTGTCGTCTACACATACATAATCAATAATTGCTTTCCGTTCATTCAGATCACCACCTACCCTTCTCATCACTCGCCACATATACGTATGGATCATTTTGTGCTTGAAGAGGGTATTGTCTATCACCAACCCCCTCCTGGCACAAATGTCCACTAAAGCACTGCCACTGTCATCCATCGCTGCAAGCACACTCCAAACACCAACTACTCCATCCACCCTCACATTTCTTACATATCCATTCATATCTCCAACAAAAAACACTCTCATTCATTTCAAACTTTTCCATGCATGCTTCCACATTTGTTCAAAACTCCTCTCTCACTCTGCTTGCACGATCTTGCGTTGGTACATACACGCACACAATCGCCAACATTTGTTGTCCAACTTTCAGTCTTACCCACACAATCCTTGAGTCAACTGATCCATACTCTCTTATATTCTACTTCCGTCTGTTACCCACAACAATACACACTCCTTCTTTTGCCCTCTCGTTCTCACCTACTCCTGCGCATATTTCCCATCCATACTCCCAATCTCTCACACTCTCACCTTACCATTTAGTTTTATATACATTCACTTTCGCACCCTCAAGCACCTGGACAATCTCTCTTTCTTTCACCTTGGCATTTGCACTGCTAACATTCCATGTACCATGTCCTTTGTTCGGTCCTTTGTTGTAACCTTTTGGTCAGTCCTGGTCCGAGGCTTCTTATTCGTATTTCTAGTTAGTTGTTTCCCTGGTAGGGGCACTAACCTTTCGCCAATACACTTGTTCTCACGTAGGGAAGATGTGTTGTTTGGTTATAAGGTTGCCACCCAGCTTTGTAAATGCTTTCCTGGTTTACAGGAAATCATTTGGCTTGCCACTCAATGTAGCGCTACCCTGTGTATCCCTTGTTTTTAATTCAGGTCATCCTTTGCTCTATGTGCCACTCCCTGCAGCAGGTGTGTATAAAGGACCTCTACCTTTTTACGTCTGTGTATTACACTGAAGATGTTGTATACGAAAGTACTCACTCTCGCTAATTTCATTTCTTCTGTGGTTATTTTGCATAGATATCTTCACGGTGAAGTGATGTTTCTGCATATATACCGTATATATATATATATATATATATATATATATATATATATATATATATATATATATATATATATACTCTTGAAATCACTCCCACTAATATAACTGTACATGTATACTCACTTGAAGTAGGTGAAGATGAAGAGCGAGAGGAGGAGTGAGATGAGTGAGAGAGTCAGCCCAATTATCTCCATCGCTCGGGACCCTTTGGCTACTAGGAACTTCATCTGTCAGGAAGAGAGAGAGGGAGAGGTAGAGAAAGGACCTGGTCCTGCATCAGAGAGAGAGAGAGAGAGAGAGAGTACATAGCAAGTTCACATAACAGGAGACCTATTGGCCTAAGACGACGGTATCTGTCAAAAAAATAAAATAAAATAAAAATAAAATGTTCTGCTAAGATCTTACACTCGTGTAACCGAAAATGACAGATGAAACAAAGCTTCTCTCTCGGCCATCAAACCATCCAGTAAAACAGGCATGAAACACACACACACACACACACACACACATATATATATATATATATATATATATATATATATATATATATATATATATATATATATATATATATATGTATATATTGTTATGAAGGGGGATTTGCCAGTTAGGTGGTCTCGTACCTTCGAGATGTTTCTGGTATCGTAATTTTCTGTACGAGTCGTCAAAGTTGCCAGTTTGCCTGGTGTTTGTGAGCGTAGTTATTTCGTTAGTTAAACATTCATTTATTTTTGTGCTCTTTTTCTTTATAATTATTTATTTAAGTAATTGCTTGTTAAATTATGTAATTTAAGTTCGTATGGTTAATGATTTAGAGTGTTATGTAATGTAAGACAACTCTAGAATGTTTTGATATCTCGTAGTTGGTAACTGTTGTTGCTAGGGGCTGATGCAAGACAGTATGTCCTAGAATGTTGGAGAACTAGAAGTTTCGAGAGTAATGCAAGCTTATATAAGGATGGGGAAGAGCTTAGTTAGTCAGTCAGTTTGGAGTTCTTAGTCGGGTGTCAAGTCAGTTTGAGTGAAGTGTCAGTGAAAGTTGTATATTTTGGTACTTGTGAAAACAGTGGCAAACAGTGACGGGTTATTGAAGTTTGTATATCATTGGAACTTGAGAAGATAGTGAAGTGTATTAAGTGTAATTACTGTCAGTGAAGATTATTTTCAGTACTTGTGTAATAAGTGAAGTGTTAGCAAGTATTAAGTGTACTAACTGTGAAGTGTTGTTAAACATTAAGTGTAACTGCAATCTTTAAAGTGTGTATAGTTCCAGTGCTTGTGAGAACAGTGAAGTTGAAAAGCATTAAGTGGAATTATTTGGAAAATAAAGACAGTGAACTTTAAGGAGCTAGTGTTTATTTTCGCCTCAGCCGATCTTGTGTACTGCACACGTAAAGGCTGAAAATAAGAACAACTCGTTGGGCAACGTCCTTCCTGTACTGTACTACTGTACTACTGCTGTTGGAGCCTGTGGCAGTGCGGGGACTGGGACGTAACAATATATATATATATATATATATATATATATATATATATATATATATATATATATATATAAAGAACCAGCATGGTAATTTATAGAGGCAGAAGACGAATAATTATCCACTGATTAATTTCTAGTTTACAGTTTTATAACTGAAAGAGCATGCACCATCGCAAGATGTTCTCACTATTTAGCAATGGTCTCTGTCGTCAGTATACATTTCATCCTGGATATGAACAATCATCCGCTGATATCCCATATTCTCGAAATATTTGTGTATTTGAATTTTAAACGTATCAAGAGTACCCGGTATGTAATAAGAGCCGTTGCTGGTAGCTTATTTCTTTGTTCCCTCCGAATATTAAAATTTCCCAATAATAGTGTTGCATCTGTCTTTGAGTTATTAATATTGTTATTATTATTATTAAAATTATTATTATTATTATTATTATTATTATTATTAAACGGACTAGAACAGGTTGAAATGGATAAGTGCAAGCACTATATTTGTAAGTTATTGTAACAGCGCCACACATCTTACATATTCACATAACTCTCAAGCATCTATAATACCGAATAAAAATGAAGTGGAGAAAGTAGTGGTAAAAAGAAGGTAGGCTAACAAAAGTCTCGGAGAAAAGATGGAATAAAGAACGCGAAGGTGGGATGATCAAACCTGAATCAGAAGTATTCAGCTCAGCTTTAAAAAGGACGCTGACATTTGGAGCACTGCATACATCATCAGACAGAGAATTCCACATGTCAACAATTCTAGGAGGAAAACAACTACTAGAGACAGTATCATTCCGTATTTCGAACAATCATATCTAATATTGTCGAATTTGTTAAGAATTTTAAATATTTATATTTGATCTCTGAATTACTTTTTTTTTTTTTCCTTCTGAGATAACGTATTTGGTTTCTTAATCGCTCTTTGTCGAATTAAGTTTCACAGTGATGGGATAATTTTTGTCGCCTTGTGTTGCACTGTCTCTGGTCTGTCTTCGTATATAATAAGATTTGGGTACCAGTGCTGCACATGGTATTCTACGTGTGGTATAACTGCTGACATAAAAAGCTTAGAGATTGCATCGGGAGTTTTATGACCAAAGTACCTTATGATGAAGCTAAACATTTTATTTCCCTTTTTACTGGTTGCAATACACAGTTTTGATTTTTTTTTTTAGTTACCAATATTATCTCCTAAGTCTTTCCCGTTCTTTACTCTCATCAGTGGGTTATCGAACATGAGGTATTCATATTTTATGAGTTTGTCGTAAATAATTCGCCTCCAGTCTGCGTGTCACCTGCAAATATCCATGTTTTATTATTATTATTATTTTTTTTTTTCATGATGTGGACAGTGGAAAGAACTGATCCTAGAAATGACCCTAAAGGAACACCACTAAGCACTTCAAGCTACCCTGATGATTCGTCCTTTATCACTACACGTTGCTTCTAATTCATTAACCAAGCACTAATACCTTAACTAAATAAATTATATATGGGCTTTTATTATTGCTAATGGTATTAGACAAGACACTTCATCAGACGCTTTCTGGGATCTAGGTAGAAGACGGTTTTTTTGTGTCCCAGTTATCGTGTATAGTGCAAAATAATCAAGCGGATTTGTAGCGTAAGATCTATTATTACGAAACATCTCCCTGTTATCTCAGCTTAGGTTTGTTCAGGAATTATGTAATTTTATCCCACCCCCCCAGATTTCCCCACTTTTGCGTACTACTAACTGTGAGCACATAAGAAGAAAGGATAACTACAGAAGGCCTGTTGGCCCATGTTAGGCAGCTCTTACAAGAGTAACTGAGCTACTAGAATGAGATAAGGATAGCAAAGAAAAAGACTCTTCCCCGCCCTCAAAACCCTCCAGCCGAAGCCGGCAGGAAATAATCAGAAAGAAAACCACGCAGTATAGAAAAACTGGCATGGACATTTTATAGGAAAGTGTGCAAGGAGAAAAAGAGACTCATAGTGTAACCTGAAAAGGAAAAAGAATGAGTTAGTACTGGCTATGATTTTGTTTTTAGACCCACCCCCTTATTGCCATATGAGTATCTAGCGTATGCTTGAAACTCTAAGTGGAAGGGGCAGCATCTACATTACTAGGCAGCTTATTCCATTCGTCTACCATTCTATTGCCAAACCAAAATCTACCTATTTCCTTACTAAAAAGGAATTTGTGTAGTTTGAAACCATTACTTTTTCTTTTATCCTGTATGCTCGCTATAAGTACCTTGCCAATATGTCCCTTATATAATCACTTCATTCACTTAAACACCTCAATTAAGTCTCCTCTTACTCTACGCCTTTCTAGTGAGTGCAGATTTAGTGTTTTTAGTCTGTCTTCACATGAAAGGTTCCGAACTTCATGTATCATTTCTGTCATTCTTCTCTGTACATTTTCTAAGGAATTTATATTCATTCTATTGTATGAACACCAAAACTGCACGGCGGAGCCTAAATGTGGCCTTACTATGCTGCTTAAAGTTTCCACATAACTTTTGACGTCCTATTGCTCACGCTTCGCGAAATAAATCTTGAAGCCGTATTTGCTTTATTTCTCGCATTAACTTACTGTTGCCTAGGTTTGAGGTTTTTACTAACCATAAGTCTTAGATTTCTTTCGCATTCCGATTTATTAATTTCTTTGTAATCTAAGTTGTATATAGTACCTCACGTGATCTTGCCTACGTTGTGTACTTTACATTTTTCAACATTAAATTCCATCTGCCAATTTTAAGACCATTTGGACAATTTTTAGAGGTCCATTTTTAAGATAAGGCAAATTTGGCGGAAACTAGTGGCGAGTTTTTCATAGTTTATATTTCAAGATTGTGGTACATTAGCGAGCTTCAACTGATAAAGTACTCTGCACTCAGTTAACAATTAATTGAATATCTTAGTTAAAGGAAAGGCTGACGTTGTAACATTCACGCAGTATGCGAGGAGATCTCTAGTCTGGGTCGACTGATTTGTTTCGGTCGATTTTCTGGAGACAGTTTACTACATCATATCCTGTCCATTCTTTAAATGATAATTTATAATCTTCTGGTCCTGCAAAAACCGCTTGTGGGATAAGAATACGAGTATTTACACGATTTTTTGTGAAAATACTGTGAAAGAAGTTCGGTATTGCTGCCATTACTTGGTTTTGAATGACGAGATCGGTTTCCGAGTTTAATAGAGGGTCTGTATTATATTTTGGGTCTTCCTTTCTCCATACATAACAAAATTACTTAGGATTTGACTTCCATTCAAGAGAATTTTTTCATTTGGTACAGTGCCGTGTAATTAAAAAGTTTCGTACTGTCCTTGTAACTTCCTGTACATTAAAAATTTTTGTTTTCCTCATTTGACCAATTATTTCTGCAACATTCATTGATATCCAGGCAGGTTTATTATAGTTATTATTTCTTTGCGTAAATCGCAATATATATATATATATATATATATATATATATATATATATATATATATATACTGTATATATATATATATATATTACAGATATTTTTTTTGGCAAATGCTCAGACGAAGTTGCGTCCATGGTGCCACCTCTCCATGCCTTCCCTCGTGCTACACGGGCATCTGGTAGCACTGATGACTGGAATGTCACTCAACCATATTGCAGAACTTCTGCCTATCAGAATTCTTTCATTCCCCGAACTGCATCTCTCTGGAACTCGCTTCCCCAGAGTTGTTTTCCTCCAAATTTCAACCCACAACTGTTCAAGTCTAACTGTTACAGATATTTTATGAACAGAGGACACCACTAACCTGGTGTATGGATTATTTTTTTTTACCCATTTGTTTTTCCTTCCTCCGTTCTGTTATATATATATATATATATATATATATATATATATATATATATATATATATATATATATATATATATATATATATATATATTCCGCTCAATTGACATCAATCGATTAGTAAATTTTTCCTACATTTCTTCGATGTTATCTACCTGTAGTAAGCTAGTTCAGCCGATGTTGGCAATTTCGTTCTTCATATTATCGATTTAGCTTTTTTCTTTTTCCAAGTTAAAAGAATAAGCAGCCGTTTGTACTGGTCTTGTAGTTTATGTTAGTAACCTATCCCCGCCCTGGAGGGGCTCGGGGACGGGTATTGTTTTCATTCGGTTTGTCTGTTTGTTAGTCTGTATTTCTGTTAAAAACTTTACGCGAAAACAACTGGTGCGATTTTGATTAAAATTATAGGGATGATGGTCTATGACCTTCTAATCACCTGATTAAATTTTGGATCAAATTGGGCCCAGGCCTAGGCAGTAGCTCCAAAAAATTAAAAAAAAAATGCTATAACTCATTTTAATTTCGTCATATCGACGTGAAACCAAAACGTAGAGGTGCATCTTTCAAATCTGCATAGTATAACATGCTTCAATACATCAGGCGGGTTACCTTGCAGCTAGCGGTAGGGGGGTCAGAGTCAGATGGGTCGGGCCTAAAGTTTCGTATGGGCATAAAATCGTCAATTTTCACCCAATTTACTCCAAATTTGATATGTAACATCTTTGGCTATATATATATCCCGTTGTGACTGCCGGGGATGGATCTGCTGTGCCTTGGCACAGCTTCTTGTTTTCAAGTGTGATGATACTTTGATCGCAGTTACAAAAATTTTCACTATCACACAAACTTATTAGATGACTGCCTGTTGCTAGGGCAAAGTCGGGTATATTATTGCCAAGCATCGGTGTAAGAAATGCATCGTCTGCCAGTTCTAACAACATGTTCCCTTCTTTGTCCGCACACGAATTTATCCAGTCAGTTTTCGGATTACTGAAGGCCCATTAAATAACCCGGTTCTTGTTTTCTAAGACTGACTTCGTTTCGTCGTACAGGGGACGGGGGCAAGAATCGTTAAACGGAAATCAAAAGAGAAAAGTTAGAAAAGTTGTGGCGACAAAAATCAGGAGAATGGGAGACAAAAGAAGGGGTGGTGAGGATGAGGGTGGATGTAAGGGGGAAGGGATTAGCGAAAAGAAGGGGGGAGAGAGAAGAAGGGTTAAGGGGAGGATGAGAGGGTGCAATGTAGAGGGTGAAGGTATCGGAGAGAGGGAGGATGAAGGAAAGAGGGAGCGTTAGAGTGAGGGAGAGGGAGTGGTAAATTAATTATGCTGGCAAAAGGAGAAAGTGGATAAGGGAGAGTGGAAATATGGGAAGAGGGTGACAGTGCGGAAGAGAAGGAGAGTGAAAGAAAGGGATAGTGAGGACGAGGGAGAAAGGAAGATATGGTGAGGAATGAGGGTGAAAATGAA